>NW_028246008.1:0-140000 GCF_964263255.1 Lissotriton vulgaris
ATGAGCTTTTCAGTGACTAGCAGCCAGGCACATTTTAGCTAGTTGTACTTGTAAGTGGGGTTGGAAACGCTTTTCAGGATCAGTACTGGGCTCAAAACATGCAGCCCTGAGGTCTCTCATGATAGCAGATGGTTAAGTAGAACTTCGCTGCTCAGCTGACCCGGCAGGAGCAAATGTATGCCAAAAATGTACGCAGAATTAGCTTTTCAGTGAAGAGCAGCCGGGCACATTCTAGCAAGTTTTACTTGTAAGTGGGGTCAGAAACGCTTTTCAGGCTCAGTACTGCGCTCAAAAGATGCAGCCCTGAGGTGTCTCATGATATCAGGTGGTTAAATAGAAATTCGCTGCTCAGCTGACCCGGCAGGAGCAAACGTATGCCAAAAATGTACACAGAATGAGCTTTTCAGTGAATAGCAGCCAGGCACATTTTAGCTAGTTTTACTTGTAAGTGGGGTTGGAAACGCTTTTCAGGCTCAGTACTGCGCTCAAAAGATGCAGCCCTGAGGTCTCTCATGATAGCAGGTGGTTAAATAGAACTTCGCTGCTCAGCTGACCCGGCAGGAGCAAACGTATGCCAAAAATGTACGCAGAATGAGCTTTTCAGTGAATAGCAGCCAGGCACATTCTAGCTAGTTTTACTTGTAAGTGGGGTTGGAAACGCTTTTCAGGATCAGTACTGGGCTCAAAACATGCAGCCCTGAGGTCTCTCATGATAGCAGGTGGTTAAATAGAAATTCGCTGCTCTGCTGACCCGGCAGGAGCAAATGTATGCCAAAAATGTACGCAGAATGAGCTTTTCAGTGAAGAGCAGCCAGGCACATTTTAGCTAGTTTTACTTGTAAGAGGGGTTGGAAACACTTTTCAGGTTCAGTACTGGGCTCAAAACATGCAGCCCTGAGGTCTCTCATGATAGCAGGTGGTTAAATAGAAATTCGCTGCTCAGCTGACCCGGCAGGAGCAAACGTATGTCAAAAATGTATGCAGAATGAGCTTTTCAGTGAATAGCAGCCAGGCACATTCTAGCTAGTTTTACTTGTAAGTGGGGTTGGAAACGCTTTTCAGGATCAGTACTGGGCTCAAAACATGCAGCCCTGAGGTCTCTCATGATAGCAGGTGGTTAAATAGAAATTCGCTGCTCAGCTGACCCGGCAGGAGCAAACGTATGCCAAAAATGTACGCAGAATGAGCTTTTCAGTGAAGAGCAGCCAGGCACATTTTAGCTAGTTTTACTTGTAAGAGGGGTTGGAAACGCTTTTCAGGCTTCATACTGCGCTCAAAAGATGCAGCCCTGAGGTCTCTCATGATATCAGGTGGTTAAATAGAAATTCGCTGCTCAGCTGACCCGGCAGGAGCAAACGTATGTCAAAAATGTACGCAGAATGAGCTTTTCAGTGATGAGCTGCCAGGCACATTCTAGTAAGTTTTACTTGTAAGTGGGGTTGGAAAAGCTTTTCAGGCTCAGTACTGGGCTCAAAACATGCAGCCCTGAGGTCTCTCATGATAGCAGGTGGTTAAATAGAAATTCGCTGCTCAGCTGACCCGGCAGGAGCAAACGTATGCCAAAAATGTACGCAGAATGAGCTTTCAGTGAATAGCAGCCAGGCACATTCTAGCTAGTTTTACTTGTAAGTGGGGTTGGAAACGCTTTTCAGGATCAGTACTGGGCTCAAAACATGCAGCCCTGAGGTCTCTCATGATAGCAGGTGGTTAAATAGAAATTCGCTGCTCAGCTGACCCGGCAGGAGCAAACGTATGCCAAAAATGTACGCAGAATGAGCTTTTCAGTGAAGAGCAGCCAGGCACATTTTAGCTAGTTTTACTTGTAAGAGGGGTTGGAAACGCTTTTCAGGCTCAGTACTGCGCTCAAAAGATGCAGCCCTGAGGTCTCTCATGATATCAGGTGGTTAAATAGAAATTCGCTGCTCAGCTGACCCGGCAGGAGCAAACGTATGTCAAAAATGTACGCAGAATGAGCTTTTCAGTGATGAGCTGCCAGGCACATTCTAGTAAGTTTTACTTGTAAGTGGGGTTGGAAAAGCTTTTCAGGCTCAGTACTGGGCTCAAAACATGCAGCCCTGAGGTCTCTCATGATAGCAGGTGGTTAAATAGAAATTCGCTGCTCAGCTGACCCGGCAGGAGCAAACGTATGCCAAAAATGTACGCAGAATGAGCTTTTCAGTGAATAGCAGCCAGGCACATTCTAGCTAGTTTTACTTGTAAGTGGGGTTGGAAACGCTTTTCAGGATCAGTACTGGGCTCAAAACATGCAGCCCTGAGGTCTCTCATGATAGCAGGTGGTTAAATAGAAATTCGCTGCTCAGCTGACCCGGCAGGAGCAAACGTATGCCAAAAATGTACGCAGAATGATATTTTCAGTGAATAGCAGCCAGGCACATTTTAGCTAGTTTTACTTGTAAGTGGGGTTAGAAACGCTTTTCAGGCTCAGTACTGCGCTCAAAAGATGCAGCCCTGAGGTGTCTCATGATATCAGGTGGTTAAATAGAAATTCGCTGCTCAGCTGACCCGGCAGGAGCAAACGTATGCCAAAAATGTACACAGAATGAGCT
Organism: Lissotriton vulgaris; assembly: GCF_964263255.1. NCBI lineage: Eukaryota > Metazoa > Chordata > Amphibia > Caudata > Salamandridae > Lissotriton > Lissotriton vulgaris. The sequence continues at coordinate 2,568 of NW_028246008.1, forward strand.
TTTCAGTGAATAGCAGCCAGGCACATTTTAGCTAGTTTTACTTGTAAGTGGGGTTGGAAACGCTTTTCAGGCTCAGTACTGCGCTTAAAAGATGCAGCCCTGAGGTCTCTCATGATAGCAGGTGGTTAAATAGAACTTCGCTGCTCAGCTGACCCGGCAGGAGCAAACGTATGCCAAAAATGTACGCAGAATGAGCTTTTCAGTGAATAGCAGCCAGGCACATTCTAGCTAGTTTTACTTGTAAGTGGGGTTGGAAACGCTTTTCAGGATCAGTACTGGGCTCAAAACATGCAGCCCTGAGGTCTCTCATGATAGCAGGTGGTTAAATAGAAATTCGCTGCTCTGCTGACCCGGCAGGAGCAAACGTATGCCAAAAAATGTAAGCAGAATGAGCTTTTCAGTGAAGAGCTGCCAGGCACATTCTAGTAAGGTGTACTTGTAAGTGGGGTTGGAAAAGCTTTTCAGGCTCAGTACTGCGCTCATAAGATGCAGGCCTGAGGTCTCTCATGATAGCAGGTGGTTAAATAGAAATTCGCTGCTCAGCTGACCCGGCAGGAGCAAACGTATGCCACAAATGTACGCAGAATGATATTTTCAGTGAATAGCAGCCAGGCACATTTTAGCTAGTTTTACTTGTGAGTGGGGTTGGAAACGCTTTTCAGGCTCAGTACTGCGCTCAAAAAATGCAGCTTTGAGGTCTCTCATGATAGCAGGTGGTTAAATAGAAATTCGCTGCTCAGCTGACCCGGAAGGAGCAAACGTATGCCAAAAATGTAAGCAGAATGAGCTTTTCAGTGACTAGCAGCCAGGCACATTTTAGCTAGTTTTACTTGTAAGTGGGGTTGGAAACGCTTTTCAGGATCAGTACTGGGCTCAAAACATGCAGCCCTGAGGTCTCTCATGATAGCAGATGGTTAAGTAGAACTTCGCTGCTCAGCTGACCCGGCAGGAGCAAATGTATGCCAAAAATGTACGCAGAATCAGCTTTTCAGTGAAGAGCAGCCGGGCACATTCTAGCAAGTTTTACTTGTAAGTGGGGTCAGAAACGCTTTTCAGGCTCAGTACTGCGCTCAAAAGATGCAGCCCTGAGGTGTCTCATGATATCAGGTGGTTAAATAGAAATTCGCTGCTCAGCTGACCCGGCAAGAGCAAACGTATGCCAAAAATGTACACAGAATGAGCTTGTCAGTGAATAGCAGCCAGGCACATTTTAGCTAGTTTTACTTGTAAGTGGGGTTGGAAACGCTTTTCAGGCTCAGTACTGCGCTCAAAAGATGCAGCCCTGAGGTCTCTCATGATTGCAGGTGGTTAAATAGAAATTCGCTGCTCAGCTGACCCGGCAGGACCAAATATATGCCAAAAATGTACGCAGAATGAGCTTTTCAGTGAATAGCAGCCAGGCACATTTTAGCTAGTTTTACTTGTAAGTGGGGTTGGAAACACTTTTCAGGCTCAGTACTGCACTCAAAACATGCAGCCCTAAGGTCTCTCATGATAGCAGGTGGTTAAGTAGAAATTTGCCACTTGGCTGACCCAGCAGGAGCAAACGTATGCCAAAAATGTACACAGAATGAGCTTTTCAGTGAATAGCAGCCAGGCACATTTTAGCTAGTTTTACTTGTAAGTGGGGTTGGAAACGCTTTTCAGGATCAGTACTGGGCTCGAAACATGCAGCCCTGAGGTCTTCCATGATAGCAGGTGGTTAAATAGAAATTCGCTGCTCAGCTGACCCGGCAAGAGCAAACGTATGCAAAAAATGTATGCAGAATGAGCTTTTCAGTGAAGAGCTGCCAGGCACATTTTAGCTAGTTTTACTTGTAAGTGGGGTTGGAAATGCTTTTCGGGCTCAGTACTGGGCTCAAACATGCAGCCCTGAGGTCTCTCATGATTGCAGGTGGTTAAATAGAAATTTGCTGCCCAGCTGACCCGGCAGGACCAAATATATGCCAAAAATGTACGCAGAATGAGCTTTTCAGTGAATAGCAGCCGGGCACATTTTAGCTAGTTTTACTTGTAAGTGGGGTTGGAAACACTTTTCAGGCTCAGTACTGCACTCAAAACATGCAGCCCTAAGGTCTCTCATGATAGCAGGTGGTTAAGTAGAAATTTGCCACTTGGCTGACCCAGCAGGAGCAAACGTATGCCAAAAATGTACACAGAATGAGCTTTTCAGTGAATAGCAGCCAGTCACATTTTAGCTAGTTTTACTTGTAAGTGGGGTTGGAAATGCTTTTCAGGCTCAGTACTGGGCTCAAAACATGCAGCCCTGAGGTCTCTCATGATAGCAGGTGGTTAAATAGAAATTCGCTGCTCAGCTGACCCGGCAGGAGCAAACGTATGCCAAAAATGTACGCAGAATGAGCTTTTCAGTGAAGAGCAGCCAGGCACATTTTAGCAAGTTTTACTTGTAAGTGGGGTTGGAAACGCTGTTCAGGCTCAGTACTGCGCTCAAAAGATGCAGCCCTGAGGTCTCTCATGATAGCAGGTGGTTAAAAGAAATTTGCCATTTGGCTGACCCAGCAGGAGCAAATGTATGCCAAAAATGTACACAGAATGAGCTTTTCAGTGAATAGCAGCCAGGCGCATTTTAGCTAGTTTTACTTGTAAGTGGGGTTGGAAACGCTTTTCAGGATCAGTACTGGGCTCAAAACATGCAGCCCTGAGGTCTCTCATGATAGCAGGTGGTTAAATAGAAATTCGTTGCTCAGCTGACCCGGCAGGAGCAAATGTATGCCAAAAATGTATGCAGAATGAGCTTTTCAGTGAAGAGCAGCCAGGCACATTTTAGCTAGTTTTACTTGTAAGTAGGGTTGGAAACGCTTTTCAGGATCAGTACTGGGCTCAAAAGATGCAGCTCTGAGGTCTCTCCTGATAGGAGGTTAGTTAAGTAGAACTTCGCTGCTCAGCTGACCCGGCAGGAGCAAACGTATGCCAAAAATGTACGCAGAAGGAGTTTTTCAGTGAAGAGCAGCCAGGCACATTTTAGCTAGTTTTACTTGTAAGAGGGGTTGGAAACACTTTTCAGGTTCAGTACTGGGCTCAAAACATGCAGCCCTGAGGTCTCTCATGATAGCAGGTGGTTAAATAGAAATTCGCTGCTCAGCTGACCCGGCAGGAGCAAACGTATGTCAAAAATGTACGCAGAATGAGCTTTTCAGTGAAGAGCAGGCAGGCATATTTTAGCTAGTTTTACTTGTAAGTGGGGTTGGAAACGCTTTTCAGGCTCAGTACGGGGCTCAAAACATGCAGCCCTGAGGTCTCTCCTGATAGGAGGTAGTTAAGTAGAAGTTTGGCACTTGGCTGACCCAGCAGGAGCAAACGTATGCCAAAAATGTACACAGAATGAGCTTTTCAGTGAATAGCAGCCAGGCACATTTTAGCTAGTTTTACTTGTAAGAGGGGTTGGAAACACTTTTCAGGTTCAGTACTGGGCTCAAAACATGCAGCCCTGAGGTCTCTCATGATAGCAGGTGGTTAAATAGAAATTCGCTGCTCAGCTGACCCGGCAGGAGCAAACGTATGTCAAAAATGTACGCAGAATGAGCTTTTCAGTGAAGAGCAGGCAGGCATATTTTAGCTAGTTTTACTTGTAAGTGGGGTTGGAAACGCTTTTCAGGCTCAGTACGGGGCTCAAAACATGCAGCCCTGAGGTCTCTCCTGATAGGAGGTAGTTAAGTAGAAGTTTGGCACTTGGCTGACCCAGCAGGAGCAAACGTATGCCAAAAATGTACACAGAATGAGCTTTTCAGTGAATAGCAGCCAGGCACATTTTAGCTAGTTTTACTTGTAAGTGGGGTTGGAAACGCTTTTCAGGATCAGTACTGGGCTCAAAACATGCAGCCCTGAGGTCTCTCATGATATCAGGTGGTTAAATAGAAATTCGCTGCTCAGCTGACCCGGCAGGAGCAAACGTATGCCAAAAATGTACGCAGAATGAGCTTTTCAGTGAAGAGCAGCCAGGCACATTTTAGCAAGTTTTACTTGTAAGTGGGGTTGGAAACGCTGTTCAGGCTCAGTACTGCGCTCAAAAGATGCAGCCCTGAGGTCTCTCATGATAGCAGGTGGTTAAAAGAAATTTGCCATTTGGCTGACCCAGCAGGAGCAAATGTATGCCAAAAATGTACACAGAATGAGCTTTTCAGTGAATAGCAGCCAGGCGCATTTTAGCTAGTTTTACTTGTAAGTGGGGTTGGAAACGCTTTTCAGGATCAGTACTGGACTCAAAACATGCAGCCCTGAGGTCTCTCATGATAGCAGGTGGTTAAATAGAAATTCGCTGCTCAGCTGACCCGGCAGGAGCAAATGTATGCCAAAAATGTATGCAGAATGAGCTTTTCAGTGAAGAGCAGCCAGGCACATTTTAGCTAGTTTTACTTGTAAGTAGGGTTGGAAACGCTTTTCAGGATCAGTACTGGGCTCAAAAGATGCAGCTCTGAGGTCTCTCCTGATAGGAGGTTAGTTAAGTAGAACTTCGCTGCTCAGCTGACCCGGCAGGAGCAAATGTATGCCAAAAATGTAAGCAGAATGAGCTTTTCAGTGACTAGCAGCCAGGCACATTTTAGCTAGTTTTACTTGTAAGTGGGGTTGGAAACGCTTTTCAGGATCAGTACTGGGCTCAAAACATGCAGCCCTGAGGTCTCTCATGATAGCAGATGGTTAAGTAGAACTTCGCTGCTCAGCTGACCCGGCAGGAGCAAATGTATGCCAAAAATGTACGCAGAATTAGCTTTTCAGTGAAGAGCAGCCGGGCACATTCTAGCAAGTTTTACTTGTAAGTGGGGTCAGAAACGCTTTTCAGGCTCAGTACTGCGCTCAAAAGATGCAGCCCTGAGGTGTCTCATGATATCAGGTGGTTAAATAGAAATTCGCTGCTCAGCTGACCCGGCAGGAGCAAACGTATGCCAAAAATGTACACAGAATGAGCTTTTCAGTGAATAGCAGCCAGGCACATTTTAGCTAGTTTTACTTGTAAGTGGGGTTGGAAACGCTTTTCAGGCTCAGTACTGCGCTCAAAAGATGCAGCCCTGAGGTCTCTCATGATAGCAGGTGGTTAAATAGAACTTCGCTGCTCAGCTGACCCGGCAGGAGCAAACGTATGCCAAAAATGTACGCAGAATGAGCTTTTCAGTGAATAGCAGCCAGGCACATTCTAGCTAGTTTTACTTGTAAGTGGGGTTGGAAACGCTTTTCAGGATCAGTACTGGGCTCAAAACATGCAGCCCTGAGGTCTCTCATGATAGCAGGTGGTTAAATAGAAATTCGCTGCTCTGCTGACCCGGCAGGAGCAAATGTATGCCAAAAATGTACGCAGAATGAGCTTTTCAGTGAAGAGCAGCCAGGCACATTTTAGCTAGTTTTACTTGTAAGAGGGGTTGGAAACACTTTTCAGGTTCAGTACTGGGCTCAAAACATGCAGCCCTGAGGTCTCTCATGATAGCAGGTGGTTAAATAGAAATTCGCTGCTCAGCTGACCCGGCAGGAGCAAACGTATGTCAAAAATGTATGCAGAATGAGCTTTTCAGTGAATAGCAGCCAGGCACATTCTAGCTAGTTTTACTTGTAAGTGGGGTTGGAAACGCTTTTCAGGATCAGTACTGGGCTCAAAACATGCAGCCCTGAGGTCTCTCATGATAGCAGGTGGTTAAATAGAAATTCGCTGCTCAGCTGACCCGGCAGGAGCAAACGTATGCCAAAAATGTACGCAGAATGAGCTTTTCAGTGAAGAGCAGCCAGGCACATTTTAGCTAGTTTTACTTGTAAGAGGGGTTGGAAACGCTTTTCAGGCTCAGTACTGCGCTCAAAAGATGCAGCCCTGAGGTCTCTCATGATATCAGGTGGTTAAATAGAAATTCGCTGCTCAGCTGACCCGGCAGGAGCAAACGTATGTCAAAAATGTACGCAGAATGAGCTTTTCAGTGATGAGCTGCCAGGCACATTCTAGTAAGTTTTACTTGTAAGTGGGGTTGGAAAAGCTTTTCAGGCTCAGTACTGGGCTCAAAACATGCAGCCCTGAGGTCTCTCATGATAGCAGGTGGTTAAATAGAAATTCGCTGCTCAGCTGACCCGGCAGGAGCAAACGTATGCCAAAAATGTACGCAGAATGAGCTTTCAGTGAATAGCAGCCAGGCACATTCTAGCTAGTTTTACTTGTAAGTGGGGTTGGAAACGCTTTTCAGGATCAGTACTGGGCTCAAAACATGCAGCCCTGAGGTCTCTCATGATAGCAGGTGGTTAAATAGAAATTCGCTGCTCTGCTGACCCGGCAGGAGCAAACGTATGCCAAAAAATGTAAGCAGAATGAGCTTTTCAGTGAAGAGCTGCCAGGCACATTCTAGTAAGGTGTACTTGTAAGTGGGGTTGGAAACGCTTTTCAGGCTCAGTACTGCGCTCATAAGATGCAGGCCTGAGGTCTCTCATGATAGCAGGTGGTTAAATAGAAATTCGCTGCTCAGCTGACCCGGCAGGAGCAAACGTATGCCACAAATGTACGCAGAATGATATTTTCAGTGAATAGCAGCCAGGCACATTTTAGCTAGTTTTACTTGTGAGTGGGGTTGGAAACGCTTTTCAGGCTCAGTACTGCGCTCAAAAAATGCAGCTTTGAGGTCTCTCATGATAGCAGGTGGTTAAATAGAAATTCGCTGCTCAGCTGACCCGGAAGGAGCAAACGTATGCCAAAAATGTAAGCAGAATGAGCTTTTCAGTGACTAGCAGCCAGGCACATTTTAGCTAGTTTTACTTGTAAGTGGGGTTGGAAACGCTTTTCAGGATCAGTACTGGGCTCAAAACATGCAGCCCTGAGGTCTCTCATGATAGCAGATGGTTAAGTAGAACTTCGCTGCTCAGCTGACCCGGCAGGAGCAAATGTATGCCAAAAATGTACGCAGAATCAGCTTTTCAGTGAAGAGCAGCCGGGCACATTCTAGCAAGTTTTACTTGTAAGTGGGGTCAGAAACGCTTTTCAGGCTCAGTACTGCGCTCAAAAGATGCAGCCCTGAGGTGTCTCATGATATCAGGTGGTTAAATAGAAATTCGCTGCTCAGCTGACCCGGCAAGAGCAAACGTATGCCAAAAATGTACACAGAATGAGCTTGTCAGTGAATAGCAGCCAGGCACATTTTAGCTAGTTTTACTTGTAAGTGGGGTTGGAAACGCTTTTCAGGCTCAGTACTGCGCTCAAAAGATGCAGCCCTGAGGTCTCTCATGATTGCAGGTGGTTAAATAGAAATTCGCTGCTCAGCTGACCCGGCAGGACCAAATATATGCCAAAAATGTACGCAGAATGAGCTTTTCAGTGAATAGCAGCCAGGCACATTTTAGCTAGTTTTACTTGTAAGTGGGGTTGGAAACACTTTTCAGGCTCAGTACTGCACTCAAAACATGCAGCCCTAAGGTCTCTCATGATAGCAGGTGGTTAAGTAGAAATTTGCCACTTGGCTGACCCAGCAGGAGCAAACGTATGCCAAAAATGTACACAGAATGAGCTTTTCAGTGAATAGCAGCCAGGCACATTTTAGCTAGTTTTACTTGTAAGTGGGGTTGGAAACGCTTTTCAGGATCAGTACTGGGCTCGAAACATGCAGCCCTGAGGTCTTCCATGATAGCAGGTGGTTAAATAGAAATTCGCTGCTCAGCTGACCCGGCAAGAGCAAACGTATGCAAAAAATGTATGCAGAATGAGCTTTTCAGTGAAGAGCTGCCAGGCACATTTTAGCTAGTTTTACTTGTAAGTGGGGTTGGAAATGCTTTTCGGGCTCAGTACTGGGCTCAAACATGCAGCCCTGAGGTCTCTCATGATTGCAGGTGGTTAAATAGAAATTTGCTGCCCAGCTGACCCGGCAGGACCAAATATATGCCAAAAATGTACGCAGAATGAGCTTTTCAGTGAATAGCAGCCGGGCACATTTTAGCTAGTTTTACTTGTAAGTGGGGTTGGAAACACTTTTCAGGCTCAGTACTGCACTCAAAACATGCAGCCCTAAGGTCTCTCATGATAGCAGGTGGTTAAGTAGAAATTTGCCACTTGGCTGACCCAGCAGGAGCAAACGTATGCCAAAAATGTACACAGAATGAGCTTTTCAGTGAATAGCAGCCAGTCACATTTTAGCTAGTTTTACTTGTAAGTGGGGTTGGAAATGCTTTTCAGGCTCAGTACTGGGCTCAAAACATGCAGCCCTGAGGTCTCTCATGATAGCAGGTGGTTAAATAGAAATTCGCTGCTCAGCTGACCCGGCAGGAGCAAACGTATGCCAAAAATGTACGCAGAATGAGCTTTTCAGTGAAGAGCAGCCAGGCACATTTTAGCAAGTTTTACTTGTAAGTGGGGTTGGAAACGCTGTTCAGGCTCAGTACTGCGCTCAAAAGATGCAGCCCTGAGGTCTCTCATGATAGCAGGTGGTTAAAAGAAATTTGCCATTTGGCTGACCCAGCAGGAGCAAATGTATGCCAAAAATGTACACAGAATGAGCTTTTCAGTGAATAGCGGCCAGGCGCATTTTAGCTAGTTTTACTTGTAAGTGGGGTTGGAAACGCTTTTCAGGATCAGTACTGGGCTCAAAACATGCAGCCCTGAGGTCTCTCATGATAGCAGGTGGTTAAATAGAAATTCGTTGCTCAGCTGACCCGGCAGGAGCAAATGTATGCCAAAAATGTATGCAGAATGAGCTTTTCAGTGAAGAGCAGCCAGGCACATTTTAGCTAGTTTTACTTGTAAGTAGGGTTGGAAACGCTTTTCAGGATCAGTACTGGGCTCAAAAGATGCAGCTCTGAGGTCTCTCCTGATAGGAGGTTAGTTAAGTAGAACTTCGCTGCTCAGCTGACCCGGCAGGAGCAAACGTATGCCAAAAATGTACGCAGAATGAGTTTTTCAGTGAAGAGCAGCCAGGCACATTTTAGCTAGTTTTACTTGTAAGAGGGGTTGGAAACACTTTTCAGGTTCAGTACTGGGCTCAAAACATGCAGCCCTGAGGTCTCTCATGATAGCAGGTGGTTAAATAGAAATTCGCTGCTCAGCTGACCCGGCAGGAGCAAACGTATGTCAAAAATGTACGCAGAATGAGCTTTTCAGTGAAGAGCAGGCAGGCATATTTTAGCTAGTTTTACTTGTAAGTGGGGTTGGAAACGCTTTTCAGGCTCAGTACGGGGCTCAAAACATGCAGCCCTGAGGTCTCTCCTGATAGGAGGTAGTTAAGTAGAAGTTTGGCACTTGGCTGACCCAGCAGGAGCAAACGTATGCCAAAAATGTACACAGAATGAGCTTTTCAGTGAATAGCAGCCAGGCACATTTTAGCTAGTTTTACTTGTAAGTGGGGTTGGAAACGCTTTTCAGGATCAGTACTGGGCTCAAAACATGCAGCCCTGAGGTCTCTCATGATAGCAGGTGGTTAAATAGAAATTCGCTGCTCAGCTGACCCGGCAGGAGCAAACGTATGCCAAAAATGTACGCAGAATGAGCTTTTCAGTGAAGAGCAGCCAGGCACATTTTAGCTAGTTTTACTTGTAAGAGGGGTTGGAAACACTTTTCAGGTTCAGTACTGGGCTCAAAACATGCAGCCCTGAGGTCTCTCATGATATCAGGTGGTTAAATAGAAATTCGCTGCTCTGCTGACCCGGCAGGAGCAAACGTATGCCAAAAAATGTAAGCAGAATGACCTTTTCAGTGAAGAGCTGCCAGGCACATTCTAGTAAGGTGTACTTGTAAGTGGGGTTGGAAAAGCTTTTCAGGCTCAGTACTGCGCTCATAAGATGCAGCCCTGAGGTCTCTCATGATAGCAGGTGGTTAAATAGAAATTCGCTGCTCAGCTGACCCGGCAGGAGCAAACGTATGTCAAAAATGTACGCAGAATGAGCTTTTCAGTGAAGAGCAGGCAGGCATATTTTAGCTAGTTTTACTTGTTAGTGGGGTTGGAAACGCTTTTCAGGCTCAGTACGGGGCTCAAAACATGCAGCCCTGAGGTCTCTCCTGATAGGAGGTAGTTAAGTAGAACTTCGCTGCTCTGCTGACCCGGCAGGAGCAAATGTATGCCAAAAATGTACGCAGAATCAGCTTTTCAGTGAAGAGCAGCCGGGCACATTCTAGCAAGTTTTACTTGTAAGTGGGGTTGGAAACGCTTTTCAGGCTCAGTACTGCGCTCAAAAGATGCAGCCCTGAGGTCTCTCATGATATCAGGTGGTTAAATAGAAATTCGCTGCTCAGCTGACCCGGCAGGAGCAAACGTATGCCAAAAATGTACGCAGAATGAGCTTTTCAGTGAAGAGCAGCCAGGCACATTTTAGCAAGTTTTACTTGTAAGTGGGGTTGGAAACGCTGTTCAGGCTCAGTACTGCGCTCAAAAGATGCAGCCCTGAGGTCTCTCATGATAGCAGGTGGTTAAAAGAAATTTGCCATTTGGCTGACCCAGCAGGAGCAAATGTATGCCAAAAATGTACACAGAATGAGCTTTTCAGTGAATAGCAGCCAGGCGCATTTTAGCTAGTTTTACTTGTAAGTGGGGTTGGAAACGCTTTTCAGGATCAGTACTGGACTCAAAACATGCAGCCCTGAGGTCTCTCATGATAGCAGGTGGTTAAATAGAAATTCGCTGCTCAGCTGACCCGGCAGGAGCAAATGTATGCCAAAAATGTATGCAGAATGAGCTTTTCAGTGAAGAGCAGCCAGGCACATTTTAGCTAGTTTTACTTGTAAGTAGGGTTGGAAACGCTTTTCAGGATCAGTACTGGGCTCAAAAGATGCAGCTCTGAGGTCTCTCCTGATAGGAGGTTAGTTAAGTAGAACTTCGCTGCTCAGCTGACCCGGCAGGAGCAAATGTATGCCAAAAATGTAAGCAGAATGAGCTTTTCAGTGACTAGCAGCCAGGCACATTTTAGCTAGTTTTACTTGTAAGTGGGGTTGGAAACGCTTTTCAGGATCAGTACTGGGCTCAAAACATGCAGCCCTGAGGTCTCTCATGATAGCAGATGGTTAAGTAGAACTTCGCTGCTCAGCTGACCCGGCAGGAGCAAATGTATGCCAAAAATGTACGCAGAATTAGCTTTTCAGTGAAGAGCAGCCGGGCACATTCTAGCAAGTTTTACTTGTAAGTGGGGTCAGAAACGCTTTTCAGGCTCAGTACTGCGCTCAAAAGATGCAGCCCTGAGGTGTCTCATGATATCAGGTGGTTAAATAGAAATTCGCTGCTCAGCTGACCCGGCAGGAGCAAACGTATGCCAAAAATGTACACAGAATGAGCTTTTCAGTGAATAGCAGCCAGGCACATTTTAGCTAGTTTTACTTGTAAGTGGGGTTGGAAACGCTTTTCAGGCTCAGTACTGCGCTCAAAAGATGCAGCCCTGAGGTCTCTCATGATAGCAGGTGGTTAAATAGAACTTCGCTGCTCAGCTGACCCGGCAGGAGCAAACGTATGCCAAAAATGTACGCAGAATGAGCTTTTCAGTGAATAGCAGCCAGGCACATTCTAGCTAGTTTTACTTGTAAGTGGGGTTGGAAACGCTTTTCAGGATCAGTACTGGGCTCAAAACATGCAGCCCTGAGGTCTCTCATGATAGCAGGTGGTTAAATAGAAATTCGCTGCTCTGCTGACCCGGCAGGAGCAAATGTATGCCAAAAATGTACGCAGAATGAGCTTTTCAGTGAAGAGCAGCCAGGCACATTTTAGCTAGTTTTACTTGTAAGAGGGGTTGGAAACACTTTTCAGGTTCAGTACTGGGCTCAAAACATGCAGCCCTGAGGTCTCTCATGATAGCAGGTGGTTAAATAGAAATTCGCTGCTCAGCTGACCCGGCAGGAGCAAACATATGTCAAAAATGTACGCAGAATGAGCTTTTCAGTGATGAGCTGCCAGGCACATTCTAGTAAGTTTTACTTGTAAGTGGGGTTGGAAAAGCTTTTCAGGCTCAGTACTGGGCTCAAAACATGCAGCCCTGAGGTCTCTCATGATAGCAGGTGGTTAAATAGAACTTCGCTGCTCAGCTGACCCGGCAGGAGCAAACGTATGCCAAAAATGTACGCAGAATGAGCTTTTCAGTGAATAGCAGCCAGGCACATTCTAGCTAGTTTTACTTGTAAGTGGGGTTGGAAACGCTTTTCAGGATCAGTACTGGGCTCAAAACATGCAGCCCTGAGGTCTCTCATGATAGCAGGTGGTTAAATAGAAATTCGCTGCTCTGCTGACCCGGCAGGAGCAAACGTATGCCAAAAAATGTAAGCAGAATGAGCTTTTCAGTGAAGAGCTGCCAGGCACATTCTAGTAAGGTGTACTTGTAAGTGGGGTTGGAAAAGCTTTTCAGGCTCAGTACTGCGCTCATAAGATGCAGCCCTGAGGTCTCTCATGATAGCAGGTGGTTAAATAGAAATTCGCTGCTCAGCTGACCCGGCAGGAGCAAACGTATGCCAAAAATGTACGCAGAATGATATTTTCAGTGAATAGCAGCCAGGCACATTTTAGCTAGTTTTACTTGTAAGTGGGGTTGGAAACGCTTTTCAGGATCAGTACTGGGCTCAAAACATGCAGCCCTGAGGTCTCTCATGATTGCAGGTGGTTAAAAAGAAATTCGCTGCTCAGCTGACCCGGAAGGAGCAAACGTATGCCAAAAATGTAAGCAGAATGAGCTTTTCAGTGACTAGCAGCCAGGCACATTTTAGCTAGTTTTACTTGTAAGTGGGGTTGGAAACGCTTTTCAGGATCAGTACTGGGCTCAAAACATGCAGCCCTGAGGTCTCTCATGATAGCAGATGGTTAAGTAGAACTTCGCTGCTCAGCTGACCCGGCAGGAGCAAATGTATGCCAAAAATGTACGCAGAATTAGCTTTTCAGTGAAGAGCAGCCGGGCACATTCTAGCAAGTTTTACTTGTAAGTGGGGTTAGAAACGCTTTTCAGGCTCAGTACTGCGCTCAAAAGATGCAGCCCTGAGGTGTCTCATGATATCAGGTGGTTAAATAGAAATTCGCTGCTCAGCTGACCCGGCAGGAGCAAACGTATGCCAAAAATGTACACAGAATGAGCTTTTCAGTGAATAGCAGCCAGGCACATTTTAGCTAGTTTTACTTGTAAGTGGGGTTGGAAACGCTTTTCAGGCTCAGTACTGCGCTTAAAAGATGCAGCCCTGAGGTCTCTCATGATAGCAGGTGGTTAAATAGAACTTCGCTGCTCAGCTGACCCGGCAGGAGCAAACGTATGCCAAAAATGTACGCAGAATGAGCTTTTCAGTGAATAGCAGCCAGGCACATTCTAGCTAGTTTTACTTGTAAGTGGGGTTGGAAACGCTTTTCAGGATCAGTACTGGGCTCAAAATATGCAGCCCTGAGGTCTCTCATGATAGCAGGTGGTTAAATAGAAATTCGCTGCTCTGCTGACCCGGCAGGAGCAAACGTATGCCAAAAAATGTAAGCAGAATGAGCTTTTCAGTGAAGAGCTGCCAGGCACATTCTAGTAAGGTGTACTTGTAAGTGGGGTTGGAAAAGCTTTTCAGGCTCAGTACTGCGCTCATAAGATGCAGCCCTGAGGTCTCTCATGATAGCAGGTGGTTAAATAGAAATTCGCTGCTCAGCTGACCCGGCAGGAGCAAACGTATGCCACAAATGTACGCAGAATTATATTTTCAGTGAATAGCAGCCAGGCACATTTTAGCTAGTTTTACTTGTGAGTGGGGTTGGAAACGCTTTTCAGGCTCAGTACTGCGCTCAAAAAATGCAGCTTTGAGGTCTCTCATGATAGCAGGTGGTTAAATAGAAATTCGCTGCTCAGCTGACCCGGAAGGAGCAAACGTATGCCAAAAATGTACACAGAATGAGTTTTTCAGTGAATAGCAGCCAGGCGCATTTTAGCTAGTTTTACTTGTAAGTGGGGTTGGAAACGCTTTTCAGGATCAGTACTGGGCTCAAAACATGCAGCCCTGAGGTCTCTCATGATAGCAGGGGGTTAAAAAGAAATTCGCTGCTCAGCTGACCCGGAAGGAGCAAACGTATGCCAAAAATGTAAGCAGAATGAGCTTTTCAGTGACTAGCAGCCAGGCACATTTTAGCTAGTTTTACTTGTAAGTGGGGTTGGAAACGCTTTTCAGGATCAGTACTGGGCTCAAAACATGCAGCCCTGAGGTCTCTCATGATAGCAGATGGTTAAGTAGAACTTCGCTGCTCAGCTGACCCGGCAGGAGCAAATGTATGCCAAAAATGTACGCAGAATCAGCTTTTCAGTGAAGAGCAGCCGGGCACATTCTAGCAAGTTTTACTTGTAAGTGGGGTCAGAAACGCTTTTCAGGCTCAGTACTGCGCTCAAAAGATGCAGCCCTGAGGTGTCTCATGATATCAGGTGGTTAAATAGAAATTCGCTGCTCAGCTTACCCGGCAAGAGCAAACGTATGCCAAAAATGTACACAGAATGAGCTTTTCAGTGAATAGCAGCCAGGCACATTTTAGCTAGTTTTACTTGTAAGAGGGGTTGGAAACGCTTTTCAGGCTCAGTACTGCGCTCAAAAGATGCAGCCCTGAGGTCTCTCATGATATCAGGTGGTTAAATAGAAATTCGCTGCTCAGCTGACCCGGCAGGAGCAAACGTATGTCAAAAATGTACGCAGAATGAGCTTTTCAGTGATGAGCTGCCAGGCACATTCTAGTAAGTTTTACTTGTAAGTGGGGTTGGAAAAGCTTTTCAGGCTCAGTACTGGGCTCAAAACATGCAGCCCTGAGGTCTCTCATGATAGCAGGTGGTTAAATAGAAATTCGCTGCTCAGCTGACCCGGCAGGAGCAAACGTATGCCAAAAATGTACGCAGAATGAGCTTTTCAGTGAAGAGCAGCCAGGCACATTTTAGCTAGTTTTACTTGTAAGAGGGGTTGGAAACGCTTTTCAGGCTCAGTACTGCGCTCAAAAGATGCAGCCCTGAGGTCTCTCATGATATCAGGTGGTTAAATAGAAATTCGCTGCTCAGCTGACCCGGCAGGAGCAAACGTATGTCAAAAATGTACGCAGAATGAGCTTTTCAGTGACTAGCAGCCAGGCACATTCTAGCTAGTTTTACTTGTAAGTGGGGTTGGAAACGCTTTTCAGGATCAGTACTGGGCTCAAAACATGCAGCCCTGAGGTCTCTCATGATAGCAGGTGGTTAAATAGAAATTCGCTGCTCAGCTGACCCGGCAGGAGCAAACGTATGCCAAAAATGTACGCAGAATGAGCTTTTCAGTGAAGAGCAGCCAGGCACATTTTAGCTAGTTTTACTTGTAAGAGGGGTTGGAAACGCTTTTCAGGCTCAGTACTGCGCTCAAAAGATGCAGCCCTGAGGTCTCTCATGATATCAGGTGGTTAAATAGAAATTCGCTGCTCAGCTGACCCGGCAGGAGCAAACGTATGTCAAAAATGTACGCAGAATGAGCTTTTCAGTGATGAGCTGCCAGGCACATTCTAGTAAGTTTTACTTGTAAGTGGGGTTGGAAAAGCTTTTCAGGCTCAGTACTGGGCTCAAAACATGCAGCCCTGAGGTCTCTCATGATAGCAGGTGGTTAAATAGAAATTCGCTGCTCAGCTGACCCGGCAGGAGCAAACGTATGCCAAAAATGTACGCAGAATGAGCTTTTCAGTGAATAGCAGCCAGGCACATTCTAGCTAGTTTTACTTGTAAGTGGGGTTGGAAACGCTTTTCAGGATCAGTACTGGGCTCAAAACATGCAGCCCTGAGGTCTCTCATGATAGCAGGTGGTTAAATAGAAATTCGCTGCTCTGCTGACCCGGCAGGAGCAAACGTATGCCAAAAAATGTAAGCAGAATGAGCTTTTCAGTGAAGAGCAGCCAGGCACATTCTAGCTAGTTTTACTTGTAAGTGGGGTTGGAAACGCTTTTCAGGATCAGTACTGGGCTCAAAACATGCAGCCCTGAGGTCTCTCATGATAGCAGGTGGTTAAATAGAAATTCGCTGCTCAGCTGACCCGGCAGGAGCAAACGTATGCCAAAAATGTACGCAGAATGATATTTTCAGTGAATAGCAGCCAGGCACATTTTAGCTAGTTTTACTTGTAAGTGGGGTTGGAAACGCTTTTCAGGATCAGTACTGGGCTCAAAACATGCAGCCCTGAGGTCTCTCATGATAGCAGGTGGTTAAAAAGAAATTCGCTGCTCAGCTGACCCGGAAGGAGCAAACGTATGCCAAAAATGTAAGCAGAATGAGCTTTTCAGTGACTAGCAGCCAGGCACATTTTCGCTAGTTTTACTTGTAAGTGGGGTTGGAAACGCTTTTAAGGATCAGTACTGGGCTCAAAACATGCAGCCCTGAGGTCTCTCATGATAGCAGATGGTTAAGTAGAACTTCGCTGCTCAGCTGACCCGGCAGGAGCAAATGTATGCCAAAAATGTACGCAGAATTAGCTTTTCAGTGAAGAGCAGCCGGGCACATTCTAGCAAGTTTTACTTGTAAGTGGGGTTAGAAACGCTTTTCAGGCTCAGTACTGCGCTCAAAAGATGCAGCCCTGAGGTGTCTCATGATATCAGGTGGTTAAATAGAAATTCGCTGCTCAGCTGACCCGGCAGGAGCAAACGTATGCCAAAAATGTACACAGAATGAGCTTTTCAGTGAATAGCAGCCAGGCACATTTTAGCTAGTTTTACTTGTAAGTGGGGTTGGAAACGCTTTTCAGGCTCAGTACTGCGCTTAAAAGATGCAGCCCTGAGGTCTCTCATGATAGCAGGTGGTTAAATAGAACTTCGCTGCTCAGCTGACCCGGCAGGAGCAAACGTATGCCAAAAATGTACGCAGAATGAGCTTTTCAGTGAATAGCAGCCAGGCACATTCTAGCTAGTTTTACTTGTAAGTGGGGTTGGAAACGCTTTTCAGGATCAGTACTGGGCTCAAAACATGCAGCCCTGAGGTCTCTCATGATAGCAGGTGGTTAAATAGAAATTCGCTGCTCTGCTGACCCGGCAGGAGCAAACGTATGCCAAAAAATGTAAGCAGAATGAGCTTTTCAGTGAAGAGCTGCCAGGCACATTCTAGTAAGGTGTACTTGTAAGTGGGGTTGGAAAAGCTTTTCAGGCTCAGTACTGCGCTCATAAGATGCAGGCCTGAGGTCTCTCATGATAGCAGGTGGTTAAATAGAAATTCGCTGCTCAGCTGACCCGGCAGGAGCAAACGTATGCCACAAATGTACGCAGAATGATATTTTCAGTGAATAGCAGCCAGGCACATTTTAGCTAGTTTTACTTGTGAGTGGGGTTGGAAACGCTTTTCAGGCTCAGTACTGCGCTCAAAAAATGCAGCTTTGAGGTCTCTCATGATAGCAGGTGGTTAAATAGAAATTCGCTGCTCAGCTGACCCGGAAGGAGCAAACGTATGCCAAAAATGTAAGCAGAATGAGCTTTTCAGTGACTAGCAGCCAGGCACATTTTAGCTAGTTTTACTTGTAAGTGGGGTTGGAAACGCTTTTCAGGATCAGTACTGGGCTCAAAACATGCAGCCCTGAGGTCTCTCATGATAGCAGATGGTTAAGTAGAACTTCGCTGCTCAGCTGACCCGGCAGGAGCAAATGTATGCCAAAAATGTACGCAGAATCAGCTTTTCAGTGAAGAGCAGCCGGGCACATTCTAGCAAGTTTTACTTGTAAGTGGGGTCAGAAACGCTTTTCAGGCTCAGTACTGCGCTCAAAAGATGCAGCCCTGAGGTGTCTCATGATATCAGGTGGTTAAATAGAAATTCGCTGCTCAGCTGACCCGGCAAGAGCAAACGTATGCCAAAAATGTACACAGAATGAGCTTGTCAGTGAATAGCAGCCAGGCACATTTTAGCTAGTTTTACTTGTAAGTGGGGTTGGAAACGCTTTTCAGGCTCAGTACTGCGCTCAAAAGATGCAGCCCTGAGGTGTCTCATGATATCAGGTGGTTAAATAGAAATTCGCTGCTCAGCTGACCCGGCAAGAGCAAACGTATGCCAAAAATGTACACAGAATGAGCTTGTCAGTGAATAGCAGCCAGGCACATTTTAGCTAGTTTTACTTGTAAGTGGGGTTGGAAACGCTTTTCAGGCTCAGTACTGCGCTCAAAAGATGCAGCCCTGAGGTCTCTCATGATTGCAGGTGGTTAAATAGAAATTCGCTGCTCAGCTGACCCGGCAGGACCAAATATATGCCAAAAATGTACGCAGAATGAGCTTTTCAGTGAATAGCAGCCAGGCACATTTTAGCTAGTTTTACTTGTAAGTGGGGTTGGAAACACTTTTCAGGCTCAGTACTGCACTCAAAACATGCAGCCCTAAGGTCTCTCATGATAGCAGGTGGTTAAGTAGAAATTTGCCACTTGGCTGACCCAGCAGGAGCAAACGTATGCCAAAAATGTACACAGAATGAGCTTTTCAGTGAATAGCAGCCAGGCACATTTTAGCTAGTTTTACTTGTAAGTGGGGTTGGAAACGCTTTTCAGGATCAGTACTGGGCTCGAAACATGCAGCCCTGAGGTCTTCCATGATAGCAGGTGGTTAAATAGAAATTCGCTGCTCAGCTGACCCGGCAAGAGCAAACGTATGCAAAAAATGTACGCAGAATGAGCTTTTCAGTGAATAGCAGCCAGGCAAATTTTAGCTAGTTTTACTTGTAAGTGGGGTTGGAAACGCTTTTCAGGATCAGTACTGGGCTCAAAACATGCAGCCCTGAGGTCTCTCATGATAGCAGGTGGTTAAATAGAAATTCGCTGCTCAGCTGACCCGGTAGGAGCAAACGTATGTCAAAAATGTAAGCAGAATGAGCTTTTCAGTGAATAGCAGCCAGTCACATTTTAGCTAGTTTTACTTGTAAGTGGGGTTGGAAATGCTTTTCAGGCTCAGTACTGGGCTCAAAAGATGCAGCTCTGAGGTCTCTTCTGATAGGAGGTAGTCAAGTAGAACTTCGCTGCTCAGCTGACCCGGCAGGAGCAAATGTATGCCAAAAATGTACGCAGAATAATCTTTTCAGTGAATAGCAGCCAGGCACATTTTAGCTAGTTTTACTTGTAAGTGGGGTTGGAAACGCTTTTCAGGATCAGTACTGGGCTCAAAACATGCAGCCCTGAGGTCTCTCATGATAGCAGGTGGTTAAATAGAAATTCGCTGCTCAGCTGACCCGGCAGGAGCAAACGTATGCCAAAAATGTACGCAGAATGAGCTTTTCAGTGAAGAGCAGCCAGGCACATTTTAGCTAGTTTTACTTGTAAGAGGGGTTGGAAACACTTTTCAGGTTCAGTACTGGGCTCAAAACATGCAGCCCTGAGGTCTCTCATGATAGCAGGTGGTTAAATAGAAATTCGCTGCTCAGCTGACCCGGCAGGAGCAAACGTATGTCAAAAATGTACGCAGAATGAGCTTTTCAGTGAAGAGCAGGCAGGCATATTTTAGCTAGTTTTACTTGTAAGTGGGGTTGGAAACGCTTTTCAGGCTCAGTACGGGGCTCAAAACATGCAGCCCTGAGGTCTCTCCTGATAGGAGGTAGTTAAGTAGAACTTTGCTGCTCTGCTGACCCGGCAGGAGCAAATGTATGCCAAAAATGTACGCAGAATCAGCTTTTCAGTGAAGAGCAGCCGGGCACATTCTAGTGAGTTTTACTTGTAAGTGGGGTTGGAAAAGCTTTTCAGGCTCAGTACTGGGCTCAAAACATGCAGCCCTGAGGTCTCTCATGATAGCAGGTGGTTAAATAGAACTTCGCTGCTCAGCTGACCCGGCAGGAGCAAACGTATGCCAAAAATGTACGCAGAATGAGCTTTTCAGTGAATAGCAGCCAGGCACATTCTAGCTAGTTTTACTTGTAAGTGGGGTTGGAAACGCTTTTCAGGATCAGTACTGGGCTCAAAACATGCAGCCCTGAGGTCTCTCCTGATAGGAGGTAGTTAAGTAGAACTTCGCTGCTCTGCTGACCCGGCAGGAGCAAATGTATGCCAAAAATGTACGCAGAATCAGCTTTTCAGTGAAGAGCAGCCAGGCACATTTTAGCTAGTTTGACTTGTAAGAGGGGTTGGAAACGCTTTTCAGGCTCAGTACTGCGCTCAAAAGATGCAGCCCTGAGGTCTCTCATGATATCAGGTGGTTAAATAGAAATTCGCTGCTCAGCTGACCCGGCAGGAGCAAACGTATGTCAAAAATGTACGCAGAATGAGCTTTTCAGTGATGAGCTGCCAGGCACATTCTAGTAAGTTTTACTTGTAAGTGGGGTTGGAAAAGCTTTTCAGGCTCAGTACTGGGCTCAAAACATGCAGCCCTGAGGTCTCTCATGATAGCAGGTGGTTAAATAGAAATTCGCTGCTCAGCTGACCCGGCAGGAGCAAACGTATGCCAAAAATGTACGCAGAATGAGCTTTTCAGTGAATAGCAGCCAGGCACATTCTAGCTAGTTTTACTTGTAAGTGGGGTTGGAAACGCTTTTCAGGATCAGTACTGGGCTCAAAACATGCAGCCCTGAGGTCTCTCATGATAGCAGGTGGTTAAATAGAAATTCGCTGCTCTGCTGACCCGGCAGGAGCAAACGTATGCCAAAAAATGTAAGCAGAATGAGCTTTTCAGTGAAGAGCTGCCAGGCACATTCTAGTAAGGTGTACTTGTAAGTGGGGTTGGAAAAGCTTTTCAGGCTCAGTACTGCGCTCATAAGATGCAGCCCTGAGGTCTCTCATGATAGCAGGTGGTTAAATAGAAATTCGCTGCTCAGCTGACCCGGCAGGAGCAAACGTATGCCAAAAATGTACGCAGAATGATATTTTCAGTGAATAGCAGCCAGGCACATTTTAGCTAGTTTTACTTGTAAGTGGGGTTGGAAACGCTTTTCAGGATCAGTACTGGGCTCAAAACATGCAGCCCTGAGGTCTCTCATGATAGCAGGTGGTTAAAAAGAAATTCGCTGCTCAGCTGACCCGGAAGGAGCAAACGTATGCCAAAAATGTAAGCAGAATGAGCTTTTCAGTGACTAGCAGCCAGGCACATTTTAGCTAGTTTTACTTGTAAGTGGGGTTGGAAACGCTTTTCAGGATCAGTACTGGGCTCAAAACATGCAGCCCTGAGGTCTCTCATGATAGCAGATGGTTAAGTAGAACTTCGCTGCTCAGCTGACCCGGCAGGAGCAAATGTATGCCAAAAATGTACGCAGAATTAGCTTTTCAGTGAAGAGCAGCCGGGCACATTCTAGCAAGTTTTACTTGTAAGTGGGGTTAGAAACGCTTTTCAGGCTCAGTACTGCGCTCAAAAGATGCAGCCCTGAGGTGTCTCATGATATCAGGTGGTTAAATAGAAATTCGCTGCTCAGCTGACCCGGCAGGAGCAAACGTATGCCAAAAATGTACACAGAATGAGCTTTTCAGTGAATAGCAGCCAGGCACATTTTAGCTAGTTTTACTTGTAAGTGGGGTTGGAAACGCTTTTCAGGCTCAGTACTGCGCTTAAAAGATGCAGCCCTGAGGTCTCTCATGATAGCAGGTGGTTAAATAGAACTTCGCTGCTCAGCTGACCCGGCAGGAGCAAACGTATGCCAAAAATGTACGCAGAATGAGCTTTTCAGTGAATAGCAGCCAGGCACATTCTAGCTAGTTTTACTTGTAAGTGGGGTTGGAAACGCTTTTCAGGATCAGTACTGGGCTCAAAATATGCAGCCCTGAGGTCTCTCATGATAGCAGGTGGTTAAATAGAAATTCGCTGCTCTGCTGACCCGGCAGGAGCAAACGTATGCCAAAAAATGTAAGCAGAATGAGCTTTTCAGTGAAGAGCTGCCAGGCACATTCTAGTAAGGTGTACTTGTAAGTGGGGTTGGAAAAGCTTTTCAGGCTCAGTACTGCGCTCATAAGATGCAGCCCTGAGGTCTCTCATGATAGCAGGTGGTTAAATAGAAATTCGCTGCTCAGCTGACCCGGCAGGAGCAAACGTATGCCACAAATGTACGCAGAATGATATTTTCAGTGAATAGCAGCCAGGCACATTTTAGCTAGTTTTACTTGTGAGTGGGGTTGGAAACGCTTTTCAGGCTCAGTACTGCGCTCAAAAAATGCAGCTTTGAGGTCTCTCATGATAGCAGGTGGTTAAATAGAAATTCGCTGCTCAGCTGACCCGGAAGGAGCAAACGTATGCCAAAAATGTACACAGAATGAGTTTTTCAGTGAATAGCAGCCAGGCGCATTTTAGCTAGTTTTACTTGTAAGTGGGGTTGGAAACGCTTTTCAGGATCAGTACTGGGCTCAAAACATGCAGCCCTGAGGTCTCTCATGATAGCAGGGGGTTAAAAAGAAATTCGCTGCTCAGCTGACCCGGAAGGAGCAAACGTATGCCAAAAATGTAAGCAGAATGAGCTTTTCAGTGACTAGCAGCCAGGCACATTTTAGCTAGTTTTACTTGTAAGTGGGGTTGGAAACGCTTTTCAGGATCAGTACTGGGCTCAAAACATGCAGCCCTGAGGTCTCTCATGATAGCAGATGGTTAAGTAGAACTTCGCTGCTCAGCTGACCCGGCAGGAGCAAATGTATGCCAAAAATGTACGCAGAATCAGCTTTTCAGTGAAGAGCAGCCGGGCACATTCTAGCAAGTTTTACTTGTAAGTGGGGTCAGAAACGCTTTTCAGGATCAGTACTGCGCTCAAAAGATGCAGCCCTGAGGTGTCTCATGATATCAGGTGGTTAAATAGAAATTCGCTGCTCAGCTGACCCGGCAAGAGCAAACGTATGCCAAAAATGTACACAGAATGAGCTTTTCAGTGAATAGCAGCCAGGCACATTTTAGCTAGTTTTACTTGTAAGAGGGGTTGGAAACGCTTTTCAGGCTCAGTACTGCGCTCAAAAGATGCAGCCCTGAGGTCTCTCATGATATCAGGTGGTTAAATAGAAATTCGCTGCTCAGCTGACCCGGCAGGAGCAAACGTATGTCAAAAATGTACGCAGAATGAGCTTTTCAGTGATGAGCTGCCAGGCACATTCTAGTAAGTTTTACTTGTAAGTGGGGTTGGAAAAGCTTTTCAGGCTCAGTACTGGGCTCAAAACATGCAGCCCTGAGGTCTCTCATGATAGCAGGTGGTTAAATAGAAATTCGCTGCTCAGCTGACCCGGCAGGAGCAAACGTATGCCAAAAATGTACGCAGAATGAGCTTTTCAGTGAATAGCAGCCAGGCACATTCTAGCTAGTTTTACTTGTAAGTGGGGTTGGAAACGCTTTTCAGGATCAGTACTGGGCTCAAAACATGCAGCCCTGAGGTTTCTCATGATAGCAGGTGGTTAAATAGAAATTCGCTGCTCTGCTGACCCGGCAGGAGCAAACGTATGCCAAAAAATGTAAGCAGAATGAGCTTTTCAGTGAAGAGCTGCCAGGCACATTCTAGTAAGGTGTACTTGTAAGTGGGGTTGGAAAAGCTTTTCAGGCTCAGTACTGCGCTCATAAGATGCAGCCCTGAGGTCTCTCATGAAGCAGGTGGTTAAATAGAAATTCGCTGCTCAGCTGACCCGGCAGGAGCAAACGTATGCCAAAAATGTACGCAGAATGATATTTTCAGTGAATAGCAGCCAGGCACATTTTAGCTAGTTTTACTTGTAAGTGGGGTTGGAAACGCTTTTCAGGATCAGTACTGGGCTCAAAACATGCAGCCCTGAGGTCTCTCATGATAGCAGGTGGTTAAAAAGAAATTCGCTGCTCAGCTGACCCGGAAGGAGCAAACGTATGCCAAAAATGTAAGCAGAATGAGCTTTTCAGTGACTAGCAGCCAGGCACATTTTAGCTAGTTTTACTTGTAAGTGGGGTTGGAGACGCTTTTCAGGATCAGTACTGGGCTCAAAACATGCAGCCATGAGGTCTCTCATGATAGCAGATGGTTAAGTAGAACTTCGCTGCTCAGCTGACCCGGCAGGAGCAAATGTATGCCAAAAATGTACGCAGAATCAGCTTTTCAGTGAAGAGCAGCCGGGCACATTCTAGCAAGTTTTACTTGTAAGTGGGGTCAGAAACGCTTTTCAGGCTCAGTACTGCGCTCAAAAGATGCAGCCCTGAGGTGTCTCATGATATCAGGTGGTTAAATAGAAATTCGCTGCTCAGCTGACCCGGCAGGAGCAAACGTATGCCAAAAATGTACACAGAATGAGCTTTTCAGTGAATAGCAGCCAGGCACATTTTAGCTAGTTTTACTTGTAAGTGGGGTTGGAAACGCTTTTCAGGCTCAGTACTGCGCTCAAAAGATGCAGCCCTGAGGTCTCTCATGATAGCAGGTGGTTAAATAGAACTTCGCTGCTCAGCTGACCCGGCAGGAGCAAACGTATGCCAAAAATGTACGCAGAATGAGCTTTTCAGTGAATAGCAGCCAGGCACATTCTAGCTAGTTTTACTTGTAAGTGGGGTTGGAAACGCTTTTCAGGATCAGTACTGGGCTCAAAACATGCAGCCCTGAGGTCTCTCATGATAGCAGGTGGTTAAATAGAAATTCGCTGCTCAGCTGACCCGGCAGGAGCAAACGTATGCCAAAAATGTACGCAGAATGAGCTTTTCAGTGAAGAGCAGCCAGGCACATTTTAGTTAGTTTTACTTGTAAGTGGGGTTGGAAACGCTTTTCAGGATCAGTACTGGGCTCAAAACATGCAGCCCTGAGGTCTCTCATGATAGCAGGTGGTTAATAAGAAATTCGCTGCTCAGCTGACCCGGAAGGAGCAAACGTATGCCAAAAATGTAAGCAGAATGAGCTTTTCAGTGACTAGCAGCCAGGCACATTTTAGCTAGTTTTACTTGTAAGTGGGGTTGGAAACGCTTTTCAGGATCAGTACTGGGCTCAAAACATGCAGCCCTGAGGTCTCTCATGATAGCAGATGGTTAAGTAGAACTTCGCTGCTCAGCTGACCCGGCAGGAGCAAATGTATGCCAAAAATGTACGCAGAATCAGCTTTTCAGTGAAGAGCAGCCGGGCACATTCTAGCAAGTTTTACTTGTAAGTGGGGTCAGAAACGCTTTTCAGGCTCAGTACTGCGCTCAAAAGATGCAGCCCTGAGGTGTCTCATGATATCAGGTGGTTAAATAGAAATTCGCTGCTCAGCTGACCCGGAAGGAGCAAACGTATGCCAAAAATGTAAGCAGAATGAGCTTTTCAGTGACTAGCAGCCAGGCACATTTTAGCTAGTTTTACTTGTAAGTGGGGTTGGAAACGCTTTTCAGGATCAGTACTGGGCTCAAAACATGCAGCCATGAGGTCTCTCATGATAGCAGATGGTTAAGTAGAACTTCGCTGCTCAGCTGACCCGGCAGGAGCAAATGTATGCCAAAAATGTACGCAGAATCAGCTTTTCAGTGAAGAGCAGCCGGGCACATTCTAGCAAGTTTTACTTGTAAGTGGGGTCAGAAACGCTTTTCAGGCTCAGTACTGCGCTCAAAAGATGCAGCCCTGAGGTGTCTCATGATATCAGGTGGTTAAATAGAAATTCGCTGCTCAGCTGACCCGGCAGGAGCAAACGTATGCCAAAAATGTACACAGAATGAGCTTTTCAGTGAATAGCAGCCAGGCACATTTTAGCTAGTTTTACTTGTAAGTGGGGTTGGAAACGCTTTTCAGGCTCAGTACTGCGCTCAAAAGATGCAGCCCTGAGGTCTCTCATGATAGCAGGTGGTTAAATAGAACTTCGCTGCTCAGCTGACCCGGCAGGAGCAAACGTATGCCAAAAATGTACGCAGAATGAGCTTTTCAGTGAATAGCAGCCAGGCACATTCTAGCTAGTTTTACTTGTAAGTGGGGTTGGAAACGCTTTTCAGGATCAGTACTGGGCTCAAAACATGCAGCCCTGAGGTCTCTCATGATAGCAGGGGGTTAAAAAGAAATTCGCTGCTCAGCTGACCCGGAAGGAGCAAACGTATGCCAAAAATGTAAGCAGAATGAGCTTTTCAGTGACTAGCAGCCAGGCACATTTTAGCTAGTTTTACTTGTAAGTGGGGTTGGAAACGCTTTTCAGGATCAGTACTGGGCTCAAAACATGCAGCCCTGAGGTCTCTCATGATAGCAGATGGTTAAGTAGAACTTCGCTGCTCAGCTGACCCGGCAGGAGCAAATGTATGCCAAAAATGTACGCAGAATCAGCTTTTCAGTGAAGAGCAGCTGGGCACATTCTAGCAAGTTTTACTTGTAAGTGGGGTCAGAAACGCTTTTCAGGCTCAGTACTGCGCTCAAAAGATGCAGCCCTGAGGTGTCTCATGATATCAGGTGGTTAAATAGAAATTCGCTGCTCAGCTGACCCGGCAAGAGCAAACGTATGCCAAAAATGTACACAGAATGAGCTTTTCAGTGAATAGCAGCCAGGCACATTTTAGCTAGTTTTACTTGTAAGAGGGGTTGGAAACGCTTTTCAGGCTCAGTACTGCGCTCAAAAGATGCAGCCCTGAGGTCTCTCATGATATCAGGTGGTTAAATAGAAATTCGCTGCTCAGCTGACCCGGCAGGAGCAAACGTATGTCAAAAATGTACGCAGAATGAGCTTTTCAGTGATGAGCTGCCAGGCATATTCTAGTAAGTTTTACTTGTAAGTGGGGTTGGAAAAGCTTTTCAGGCTCAGTACTGGGCTCAAAACATGCAGCCCTGAGGTCTCTCATGATAGCAGGTGGTTAAATAGAAATTCGCTGCTCAGCTGACCCGGCAGGAGCAAACGTATGCCAAAAATGTACGCAGAATGAGCTTTTCAGTGAATAGCAGCCAGGCACATTCTAGCTAGTTTTACTTGTAAGTGGGGTTGGAAACGCTTTTCAGGATCAGTACTGGGCTCAAAACATGCAGCCCTGAGGTCTCTCATGATAGCAGGTGGTTAAATAGAAATTCGCTGCTCTGCTGACCCGGCAGGAGCAAACGTATGCCAAAAAATGTAAGCAGAATGAGCTTTTCAGTGAAGAGCTGCCAGGCACATTCTAGTAAGGTGTACTTGTAAGTGGGGTTGGAAAAGCTTTTCAGGCTCAGTACTGCGCTCATAAGATGCAGCCCTGAGGTCTCTCATGATAGCAGGTGGTTAAATAGAAATTCGCTGCTCAGCTGACCCGGCAGGAGCAAACGTATGCCAAAAATGTACGCAGAATGATATTTTCAGTGAATAGCAGCCAGGCACATTTTAGCTAGTTTTACTTGTAAGTGGGGTTGGAAACGCTTTTCAGGATCAGTACTGGGCTCAAAACATGCAGCCCTGAGGTCTCTCATGATAGCAGGTGGTTAAAAAGAAATTCGCTGCTCAGCTGACCCGGAAGGAGCAAACGTATGCCAAAAATGTAAGCAGAATGAGCTTTTCAGTGACTAGCAGCCAGGCACATTTTAGCTAGTTTTACTTGTAAGTGGGGTTGGAAACGCTTTTCAGGATCAGTACTGGGCTCAAAACATGGAGCCATGAGGTCTCTCATGATAGCAGATGGTTAAGTAGAACTTCGCTGCTCAGCTGACCCGGCAGGAGCAAATGTATGCCAAAAATGTACGCAGAATCAGCTTTTCAGTGAAGAGCAGCCGGGCACATTCTAGCAAGTTTTACTTGTAAGTGGGGTCAGAAACGCTTTTCAGGCTCAGTACTGCGCTCAAAAGATGCAGCCCTGAGGTGTCTCATGATATCAGGTGGTTAAATAGAAATTCGCTGCTCAGCTGACCCGGCAGGAGCAAACGTATGCCAAAAATGTACACAGAATGAGCTTTTCAGTGAATAGCAGCCAGGCACATTTTAGCTAGTTTTACTTGTAAGTGGGGTTGGAAACGCTTTTCAGGCTCAGTACTGCGCTCAAAAGATGCAGCCCTGAGGTCTCTCATGATAGCAGGTGGTTAAATAGAACTTCGCTGCTCAGCTGACCCGGCAGGAGCAAACGTATGCCAAAAATGTACGCAGAATGAGCTTTTCAGTGAATAGCAGCCAGGCACATTCTAGCTAGTTTTACTTGTAAGTGGGGTTGGAAACGCTTTTCAGGATCAGTACTGGGCTCAAAACATGCAGCCCTGAGGTCTCTCATGATAGCAGGTGGTTAAATAGAAATTCGCTGCTCAGCTGACCCGGCAGGAGCAAACGTATGCCAAAAATGTACGCAGAATGAGCTTTTCAGTGAAGAGCAGCCAGGCACATTTTAGTTAGTTTTACTTGTAAGTGGGGTTGGAAAAGCTTTTCAGGCTCAGTACTGGGCTCAAAACATGCAGCCCTGAGGTCTCTCATGATAGCAGGTGGTTAATAAGAAATTCGCTGCTCAGCTGACCCGGCAGGAGCAAACGTATGCCAAAAATGTACGCAGAATGAGCTTTTCAGTGAATAGCAGCCAGGCACATTCTAGCTAGTTTTACTTGTAAGTGGGGTTGGAAACGCTTTTCAGGATCAGTACTGGGCTCAAAACATGCAGCCCTGAGGTCTCTCATGATAGCAGGTGGTTAAATAGAAATTCGCTGCTCTGCTGACCCGGCAGGAGCAAATGTATGCCAAAAAATGTAAGCAGAATGAGCTTTTCAGTGAAGAGCTGCCAGGCACATTCTAGTAAGGTGTACTTGTAAGTGGGGTTGGAAAAGCTTTTCAGGCTCAGTACTGCGCTCATAAGATGCAGCCCTGAGGTCTCTCATGATAGCAGGTGGTTAAATAGAAATTCGCTGCTCAGCTGACCCGGCAGGAGCAAACGTATGCCAAAAATGTACGCAGAATGATATTTTCAGTGAATAGCAGCCAGGCACATTTTAGCTAGTTTTACTTGTAAGTGGGGTTGGAAACGCTTTTCAGGA
Source organism: Lissotriton vulgaris (assembly GCF_964263255.1). Lineage (NCBI taxonomy): Eukaryota > Metazoa > Chordata > Amphibia > Caudata > Salamandridae > Lissotriton > Lissotriton vulgaris. The sequence continues at coordinate 31,213 of NW_028246008.1, forward strand.
TCAGTACTGGGCTCAAAACATGCAGCCCTGAGGTCTCTCATGATAGCAGGTGGTTAAAAAGAAATTCGCTGCTCAGCTGACCCGGAAGGAGCAAACGTATGCCAAAAATGTAAGCAGAATGAGCTTTTCAGTGACTAGCAGCCAGGCACATTTTAGCTAGTTTTACTTGTAAGTGGGGTTGGAAACGCTTTTCAGGATCAGTACTGGGCTCAAAACATGCAGCCCTGAGGTCTCTCATGATAGCAGGTGGTTAAATAGAAATTCGCTGCTCTGCTGACCCGGCAGGAGCAAACGTATGCCAAAAAATGTAAGCAGAATGAGCTTTTCAGTGAAGAGCTGCCAGGCACATTCTAGTAAGGTGTACTTGTAAGTGGGGTTGGAAAAGCTTTTCAGGCTCAGTACTGCGCTCATAAGATGCAGCCCTGAGGTCTCTCATGATAGCAGGTGGTTAAATAGAAATTCGCTGCTCAGCTGACCCGGCAGGAGCAAACGTATGCCAACAATGTACACAGAATGAGCTTTTCAGTGAATAGCAGCCAGGCACATTTTAGCTAGTTTGACTTGTAAGTGGGGTTGGAAACGCTTTTCAGGCTCAGTACTGCGCTCAAAAGATGCAGCCCTGAGGTCTCTCATGATAGCAGGTGGTTAAATAGAACTTCGCTGCTCAGCTGACCCGGCAGGAGCAAACGTATGCCAAAAAATGTAAGCAGAATGAGCTTTTCAGTGACTAGCAGCCAGGCACATTCTAGCTAGTTTTACTTGTAAGTGGGGTTGGAAACGCTTTTCAGGATCAGTACTGGGCTCAAAACATGCAGCCCTGAGGTCTCTCATGATAGCAGGTGGTTAAATAGAAATTCGCTGCTCTGCTGACCCGGCAGAGCAAATGTATGCCAAAAATGTACGCAGAATGAGCTTTTCAGTGAAGAGCAGCCAGGCACATTTTAGCTAGTTTTACTTGTAAGAGGGGTTGGAAACACTTTTCAGGTTCAGTACTGGGCTCAAAGCATGCAGCCCTGAGGTCTCTCATGATAGCAGGTGGTTAAATAGAAATTCGCTGCTCAGCTGACCCGGCAGGAGCAAACGTATGTCAAAAATGTACGCAGAATGAGCTTTTCAGTGAATAGCAGCCAGGCACATTCTAGCTAGTTTTACTTGTAAGTGGGGTTGGAAACGCTTTTCAGGATCAGTACTGGGCTCAAAACATGCAGCCCTGAGGTCTCTCATGATAGCAGGTGGTTAAATAGAAATTCGCTGCTCAGCTGACCCGGCAGGAGCAAACGTATGCCAAAAATGTACGCAGAATGAGCTTTTCAGTGAAGAGCAGCCAGGCACATTTTAGCTAGTTTTACTTGTAAGAGGGGTTAAACACTTTTCAGGTTCAGTACTGGGCTCAAAACATGCAGCCCTGAGGTCTCTCATGATAGCAGGTGGTTAAATAGAAATTCGCTGCTCAGCTGACCCGGCAGGAGCAAACGTATGTCAAAAATGTACGCAGAATGAACTTTTCAGTGAAGAGCAGGCAGGCATATTTTAGCTAGTTTTACTTGTAAGTGGGGTTGGAAACGCTTTTCAGGCTCAGTACGGGGCTCAAAACATGCAGCCCTGAGGTCTCTCCTGATAGGAGGTAGTTAAGTAGAACTTCGCTGCTCTGCTGACCCGGCAGGAGCAAATGTATGCCAAAAATGTACGCAGAATCAGCTTTTCAGTGAAGAGCAGCCAGGCACATTTTAGCTAGTTTTACTTGTAAGAGGGGTTGGAAACGCTTTTCAGGCTCAGTACTGCGCTCAAAAGATGCAGCCCTGAGGTCTCTCATGATATCAGGTGGTTAAATAGAAATTCGCTGCTCAGCTGACCCGGCAGGAGCAAACGTATGTCAAAAATGTACGCAGAATGAGCTTTTCAGTGATGAGCTGCCAGGCACATTCTAGTAAGTTTTACTTGTAAGTGGGGTTGGAAAAGCTTTTCAGGCTCAGTACTGGGCTCAAAACATGCAGCCCTGAGGTCTCTCATGATAGCAGGTGGTTAAATAGAAATTCGCTGCTCAGCTGACCCGGCAGGAGCAAACGTATGCCAAAAATGTACGCAGAATGAGCTTTTCAGTGAATAGCAGCCAGGCACATTCTAGCTAGTTTTACTTGTAAGTGGGGTTGGAAACGCTTTTCAGGATCAGTACTGGGCTCAAAACATGCAGCCCTGAGGTCTCTCATGATAGCAGGTGGTTAAAAAGAAATTCGCTGCTCAGCTGACCCGGAAGGAGCAAACGTATGCCAAAAATGTAAGCAGAATGAGCTTTTCAGTGACTAGCAGCCAGGCACATTTTAGCTAGTTTTACTTGTAAGTGGGGTTGGAAACGCTTTTCAGGATCAGTACTGGGCTCAAAACATGCAGCCCTGAGGTCTCTCATGATAGCAGATGGTTAAGTAGAACTTCGCTGCTCAGCTGACCCGGCAGGAGCAAATGTATGCCAAAAATGTACGCATAATTAGCTTTTCAGTGAAGAGCAGCCGGGCACATTCTAGCAAGTTTTACTTGTAAGTGGGGTCAGAAACGCTTTTCAGGCTCAGTACTGCGCTCAAAAGATGCAGCCCTGAGGTCTCTCATGATATCAGGTGGTTAAATAGAAATTCGCTGCTCTGCTGACCCGGCAGGAGCAAATGTATGCCAAAAATGTAAGCAGAATGAGCTTTTCAGTGAAGAGCAGCCAGGCACATTTTAGCTAGTTTTACTTGTAAGAGGGGTTGGAAACACTTTTCAGGTTCAGTACTGGGCTCAAAACATGCAGCCCTGAGGTCTCTCATGATAGCAGGTGGTTAAATAGAAATTCGCTGCTCAGCTGACCCGGCAGGAGCAAACGTATGTCAAAAATGTACGCAGAATGAGCTTTTCAGTGAATAGCAGCCAGGCACATTCTAGCTAGTTTTACTTGTAAGTGGGGTTGGAAACGCTTTTCAGGATCAGTACTGGGCTCAAAACATGCAGCCCTGAGGTCTCTCCTGATAGGAGGTAGTTAAGTAGAACTTCGCTGCTCTGCTGACCCGGCAGGAGCAAACGTATGCCAAAAAATGTAAGCAGAATGAGCTTTTCAGTGACTAGCAGCCAGGCACATTCTAGCTAGTTTTACTTGTAAGTGGGGTTGGAAACGCTTTTCAGGATCAGTACTGGGCTCAAAACATGCAGCCCTGAGGTCTCTCATGATAGCAGGTGGTTAAATAGAAATTCGCTGCTCTGCTGACCCGGCAGGAGCAAATGTATGTCAAAAATGTACGCAGAATGAGCTTTTCAGTGAATAGCAGCCAGGCACATTCTAGCTAGTTTTACTTGTAAGTGGGGTTGGAAACGCTTTTCAGGATCAGTACTGGGCTCAAAACATGCAGCCCTGAGGTCTCTCATGATAGCAGGTGGTTAAATAGAAATTCGCTGCTCAGCTGACCCGGCAGGAGCAAACGTATGCCAAAAATGTACGCAGAATGAGCTTTTCAGTGAAGAGCAGCCAGGCACATTTTAGCTAGTTTTACTTGTAAGAGGGGTTAAACACTTTTCAGGTTCAGTACTGGGCTCAAAACATGCAGCCCTGAGGTCTCTCATGATAGCAGGTGGTTAAATAGAAATTCGCTGCTCAGCTGACCCGGCAGGAGCAAACGTATGTCAAAAATGTACGCAGAATGAGCTTTTCAGTGAAGAGCAGGCAGGCATATTTTAGCTAGTTTTACTTGTAAGTGGGGTTGGAAACGCTTTTCAGGCTCAGTACGGGGCTCAAAACATGCAGCCCTGAGGTCTCTCCTGATAGGAGGTAGTTAAGTAGAACTTCGCTGCTCTGCTGACCCGGCAGGAGCAAATGTATGCCAAAAATGTACGCAGAATCAGCTTTTCAGTGAAGAGCAGCCAGGCACATTTTAGCTAGTTTTACTTGTAAGAGGGGTTGGAAACGCTTTTCAGGCTCAGTACTGCGCTCAAAAGATGCAGCCCTGAGGTCTCTCATGATATCAGGTGGTTAAATAGAAATTCGCTGCTCAGCTGACCCGGCAGGAGCAAACGTATGTCAAAAATGTACGCAGAATGAGCTTTTCAGTGATGAGCTGCCAGGCACATTCTAGTAAGTTTTACTTGTAAGTGGGGTTGGAAAAGCTTTTCAGGCTCAGTACTGGGCTCAAAACATGCAGCCCTGAGGTCTCTCATGATAGCAGGTGGTTAAATAGAAATTCGCTGCTCAGCTGACCCGGCAGGAGCAAACGTATGCCAAAAATGTACGCAGAATGAGCTTTTCAGTGAATAGCAGCCAGGCACATTCTAGCTAGTTTTACTTGTAAGTGGGGTTGGAAACGCTTTTCAGGATCAGTACTGGGCTCAAAACATGCAGCCCTGAGGTCTCTCATGATAGCAGGTGGTTAAAAAGAAATTCGCTGCTCAGCTGACCCGGAAGGAGCAAACGTATGCCAAAAATGTAAGCAGAATGAGCTTTTCAGTGACTAGCAGCCAGGCACATTTTAGCTAGTTTTACTTGTAAGTGGGGTTGGAAACGCTTTTCAGGATCAGTACTGGGCTCAAAACATGCAGCCCTGAGGTCTCTCATGATAGCAGATGGTTAAGTAGAACTTCGCTGCTCAGCTGACCCGGCAGGAGCAAATGTATGCCAAAAATGTACGCATAATTAGCTTTTCAGTGAAGAGCAGCCGGGCACATTCTAGCAAGTTTTACTTGTAAGTGGGGTCAGAAACGCTTTTCAGGCTCAGTACTGCGCTCAAAAGATGCAGCCCTGTGGTGTCTCATGATATCAGGTGGTTAAATAGAAATTCGCTGCTCAGCTGACCCGGCAGGAGCAAACGTATGCCAAAAATGTACACAGAATGAGCTTTTCAGTGAATAGCAGCCAGGCACATTTTAGCTAGTTTTACTTGTAAGTGGGGTTGGAAACGCTTTTCAGGCTCAGTACTGCACTCAAAAGATGCAGCCCTGAGGTCTCTCATGATAGCAGGTGGTTAAATAGAACTTCGCTGCTCAGCTGACCCGGCAGGAGCAAACGTATGCCAAAAATGTACGCAGAATGAGCTTTTCAGTGAATAGCAGCCAGGCACATTCTAGCTAGTTTTACTTGTAAGTGGGGTTGGAAACGCTTTTCAGGATCAGTACTGGGCTCAAAACATGCAGCCCTGAGGTCTCTCATGATAGCAGGTGGTTAAATAGAAATTCGCTGCTCTGCTGACCCGGCAGGAGCAAATGTATGCCAAAAATGTAAGCAGAATGAGCTTTTCAGTGAAGAGCAGCCAGGCACATTTTAGCTAGTTTTACTTGTAAGAGGGGTTGGAAACACTTTTCAGGTTCAGTTCTGGGCTCAAAACATGCAGCCCTGAGGTCTCTCATGATAGCAGGTGGTTAAATAGAAATTCGCTGCTCAGCTGACCCGGCAGGAGCAAACGTATGTCAAAAATGTACGCAGAATGAGCTTTTCAGTGAATAGCAGCCAGGCACATTCTAGCTAGTTTTACTTGTAAGTGGGGTTGGAAACGCTTTTCAGGATCAGTACTGGGCTCAAAACATGCAGCCCTGAGGTCTCTCATGATAGCAGGGGTTAAATAGAAATTCGCTGCTCAGCTGACCCGGCAGGAGCAAACGTATGCCAAAAATGTACGCAGAATGAGCTTTTCAGTGAAGAGCAGCCAGGCACATTTTAGCTAGTTTTACTTGTAAGAGGGGTTGGAAACACTTTTCAGGTTCAGTACTGGGCTCAAAACATGCAGCCCTGAGGTCTCTCATGATAGCAGGTGGTTAAATAGAAATTCGCTGCTCAGCTGACCCGGCAGGAGCAAACGTATGTCAAAAATGTACGCAGAATGAGCTTTTCAGTGAAGAGCAGGCAGGCATATTTTAGCTAGTTTTACTTGTAAGTGGGGTTGGAAACGCTGTTCAGGCTCAGTACGGGGCTCAAAACATGCAGCCCTGAGGTCTCTCCTGATAGGAGGTAGTTAAGTAGAACTTCGCTGCTCTGCTGACCCAGCAGGAGCAAATGTATGCCAAAAATGTACGCAGAATCAGCTTTTCAGTGAAGAGCAGCCAGGCACATTTTAGCTAGTTTTACTTGTAAGAGGGGTTGGAAACGCTTTTCAGGCTCAGTACTGCGCTCAAAAGATGCAGCCCTGAGGTCTCTCATGATATCAGGTGGTTAAATAGAAATTCGCTGCTCAGCTGACCCGGCAGGAGCAAACGTATGTCAAAAATGTACGCAGAATGAGCTTTTCAGTGATGAGCTGCCAGGCACATTCTAGTAAGTTTTACTTGTAAGTGGGGTTGGAAAAGCTTTTCAGGCTCAGTACTGGGCTCAAAACATGCAGCCCTGAGGTCTCTCATGATAGCAGGTGGTTAAATAGAAATTCGCTGCTCAGCTGACCCGGCAGGAGCAAACGTATGCCAAAAATGTACGCAGAATGAGCTTTTCAGTGAATAGCAGCCAGGCACATTCTAGCTAGTTTTACTTGTAAGTGGGGTTGGAAACGCTTTTCAGGATCAGTACTGGGCTCAAAACATGCAGCCCTGAGGTCTCTCATGATAGCAGGTGGTTAAATAGAAATTCGCTGCTCTGCTGACCCGGCAGGAGCAAACGTATGCCAAAAAATTTAAGCAGAATGAGCTTTTCAGTAAAGAGCTGCCAGGCACATTCTAGTAAGGTGTACTTGTAAGTGGGGTTGGAAAAGCTTTTCAGGCTCAGTACTGCGCTCATAAGATGCAGCCCTGAGGTCTCTCATGATAGCAGGTGGTTAAATAGAAATTCGCTGCTCAGCTGACCCGGCAGGAGCAAACGTATGCCACAAATGTACGCAGAATGATATTTTCAGTGAATAGCAGCCAGGCACATTTTAGCTAGTTTTACTTGTGAGTGGGGTTGGAAACGCTTTTCAGGCTCAGTACTGCGCTCAAAAAATGCAGCTTTGAGGTCTCTCATGATAGCAGGTGGTTAAATAGAAATTCGCTGCTCAGCTGACCCGGAAGGAGCAAACGTATGCCAAAAATGTACACAGAATGAGTTTTTCAGTGAATAGCAGCCAGGCGCATTTTAGCTAGTTTTACTTGTAAGTGGGGTTGGAAACGCTTTTCAGGATCAGTACTGGGCTCAAAACATGCAGCCCTGAGGTCTCTCATGATAGCAGGTGGTTAAAAAGAAATTCGCTGCTCAGCTGACCCGGAAGGAGCAAACGTATGCCAAAAATGTAAGCAGAATGAGCTTTTCAGTGACTAGCAGCCAGGCACATTTTAGCTAGTTTTACTTGTAAGTGGGGTTGGAAACGCTTTTCAGGATCAGTACTGGGCTCAAAACATGCAGCCCTGAGGTCTCTCATGATAGCAGATGGTTAAGTAGAACTTCGCTGCTCAGCTGACCCGGCAGGAGCAAATGTATGCCAAAAATGTACGCAGAATCAGCTTTTCAGTGAAGAGCAGCCGGGCACATTCTAGCAAGTTTTACTTGTAAGTGGGGTCAGAAACGCTTTTCAGGCTCAGTACTGCGCTCAAAAGATGCAGCCCTGAGGTGTCTCATGATATCAGGTGGTTAAATAGAAATTCGCTGCTCAGCTGACCCGGCAAGAGCAAACGTATGCCAAAAATGTACACAGAATGAGCTTTTCAGTGAATAGCAGCCAGGCACATTTTAGCTAGTTTTACTTGTAAGAGGGGTTGGAAACGCTTTTCAGGCTCAGTACTGCGCTCAAAAGATGCAGCCCTGAGGTCTCTCATGATATCAGGTGGTTAAATAGAAATTCGCTGCTCAGCTGACCCGGCAGGAGCAAACGTATGTCAAAAATGTACGCAGAATGAGCTTTTCAGTGATGAGCTGCCAGGCACATTCTAGTAAGTTTTACTTGTAAGTGGGGTTGGAAACGCTTTTCAGGCTCAGTACTGCGCTCAAAAGATGCAGCCCTGAGGTCTCTCATGATAGCAGGTGGTTAAAAAGAACTTCGCTGCTCAGCTGACCCGGAAGGAGGAAACGTATGCCAAAAATGTAAGCAGAATGAGCTTTTCAGTGACTAGCAGCCAGGCACATTTTAGCTAGTTTTACTTGTAAGTGGGGTTGGAAACGCTTTTCAGGATCAGTACTGGGCTCAAAACATGCAGCCCTGAGGTCTCTCATGATAGCAGATGGTTAAGTAGAACTTCGCTGCTCAGCTGACCCGACAGGAGCAAATGTATGCCAAAAATGTACGCAGAATTAGCTTTTCAGTGAAGAGCAGCCGGGCACATTCTAGCAAGTTTAACTTGTAAGTGGGGTTAGAAACGCTTTTCAGGCTCAGTACTGCGCTCAAAAGATGCAGCCCTGAGGTGTCTCATGATATCAGGTGGTTAAATAGAAATTCGCTGCTCAGCTGACCCGGCAGGAGCAAACGTATGCCAAAAATGTACACAGAATGAGCTTTTCAGTGAATAGCAGCCAGGCACATTTTAGCTAGTTTTACTTTGTAAGTGGGGTTGGAAACGCTTTTCAGGCTCAGTACTGCGCTTAAAGATGCAGCCCTGAGGTCTCTCATGATAGCAGGTGGTTAAATAGAACTTCGCTGCTCAGCTGACCCGGCAGGAGCAAACGTATGCCAAAAATGTACGCAGAATGAGCTTTTCAGTGAATAGCAGCCAGGCACATTCTAGCTAGTTTTACTTGTAAGTGGGGTTGGAAACGCTTTTCAGGATCAGTACTGGGCTCAAAACATGCAGCCCTGAGGTCTCTCATGATAGCAGGTGGTTAAATAGAAATTCGCTGCTCTGCTGACCCGGCAGGAGCAAACGTATGCCAAAAAATGTAAGCAGAATGAGCTTTTCAGTGAAGAGCTGCCAGGCACATTCTAGTAAGGTGTACTTGTAAGTGGGGTTGGAAAAGCTTTTCAGGCTCAGTACTGCGCTCATAAGATGCAGCCCTGAGGTCTCTCATGATAGCAGGTGGTTAAATAGAAATTCGCTGCTCAGCTGACCCGGCAGGAGCAAACGTATGCCACAAATGTACGCAGAATGATATTTTCAGTGAATAGCAGCCAGGCACATTTTAGCTAGTTTTACTTGTGAGTGGGGTTGGAAACGCTTTTCAGGCTCAGTACTGCGCTCAAAAAATGCAGCTTTGAGGTCTCTCATGATAGCAGGTGGTTAAATAGAAATTCGCTGCTCAGCTGACCCGGAAGGAGCAAACGTATGCCAAAAATGTACACAGAATGAGCTTTTCAGTGAATAGCAGCCAGGCGCATTTTAGCTAGTTTTACTTGTAAGTGGGGTTGGAAACGCTTTTCAGGATCAGTACTGGGCTCAAAACATGCAGCCCTGAGGTCTCTCATGATAGCAGGTGGTTAAAAAGAAATTCGCTGCTCAGCTGACCCGGAAGGAGCAAACGTATGCCAAAAATGTAAGCAGAATGAGCTTTTCAGTGACTAGCAGCCAGGCACATTTTAGCTAGTTTTACTTGTAAGTGGGGTTGGAAACGCTTTTCAGGATCAGTACTGGGCTCAAAACATGCAGCCCTGAGGTCTCTCATGATAGCAGATGGTTAAGTAGAACTTCGCTGCTCAGCTGACCCGGCAGGAGCAAATGTATGCCAAAAATGTACGCAGAATCAGCTTTTCAGTGAAGAGCAGCCGGGCACATTCTAGCAAGTTTTACTTGTAAGTGGGGTCAGAAACGCTTTTCAGGCTCAGCACTGCGCTCAAAAGATGCAGCCCTGAGGTGTCTCATGATATCAGGTGGTTAAATAGAAATTCGCTGCTCAGCTGACCCGGCAAGAGCAAACGTATGCCAAAAATGTACACAGAATGAGCTTTTCAGTGAATAGCAGCCAGGCACATTTTAGCTAGTTTTACTTGTAAGAGGGGTTGGAAACGCTTTTCAGGCTCAGTACTGCGCTCAAAAGATGCAGCCCTGAGGTCTCTCATGATATCAGGTGGTTAAATAGAAATTCGCTGCTCAGCTGACCCGGCAGGAGCAAACGTATGTCAAAAATGTACGCAGAATGAGCTTTTCAGTGATGAGCTGCCAGGCACATTCTAGTAAGTTTTACTTGTAAGTGGGGCTGGAAAAGCTTTTCAGGCTCAGTACTGGGCTCAAAACATGCAGCCCTGAGGTCTCTCATGATAGCAGGTGGTTAAATAGAAATTCGCTGCTCAGCTGACCCGGCAGGAGCAAACGTATGCCAAAAATGTACGCAGAATGAGCTTTTCAGTGAATAGCAGCCAGGCACATTCTAGCTAGTTTTACTTGTAAGTGGGGTTGGAAACGCTTTTCAGGATCAGTACTGGGCTCAAAACATGCAGCCCTGAGGTCTCTCATGATAGCAGGTGGTTAAATAGAAATTCGCTGCTCTGCTGACCCGGCAGGAGCAAACGTATGCCAAAAAATGTAAGCAGAATGAGCTTTTCAGTGAAGAGCTGCCAGGCACATTCTAGTAAGGTGTACTTGTAAGTGGGGTTGGAAAAGCTTTTCAGGCTCAGTACTGCGCTCATAAGATGCAGCCCTGAGGTCTCTCATGATAGCAGGTGGTTAAATAGAAATTCGCTGCTCAGCTGACCCGGCAGGAGCAAACGTATGCCAAAAATGTACGCAGAATGATATTTTCAGTGAATAGCAGCCAGGCACATTTTTGCTAGTTTTACTTGTAAGTGGGGTTGGAAACGCTTTTCAGGATCAGTACTGGGCTCAAAACATGCAGCCCTGAGGTCTCTCATGATAGCAGGTGGTTAAAAAGAAATTCGCTGCTCAGCTGACCCGGAAGGAGCAAACGTATGCCAAAAATGTAAGCAGAATGAGCTTTTCAGTGACTAGCAGCCAGGCACATTTTAGCTAGTTTTACTTGTAAGTGGGGTTGGAAACGCTTTTCAGGATCAGTACTGGGGCTCAAAACATGCAGCCATGAGGTCTCTCATGATAGCAGATGGTTAAGTAGAACTTTGCTGCTCAGCTGACCCGGCAGGAGCAAATGTATGCCAAAAATGTACGCAGATCAGCTTTTCAGTGAAGAGCAGCCGGGCACATTCTAGCAAGTTTTACTTGTAAGTGGGGTTGGAAACGCTTTTCAGGCTCAGTACTGCGCTCAAAAGATGCAGCCCTGAGGTGTCTCATGATATCAGGTGGTTAAATAGAAATTCGCTGCTCAGCTGACCCGGCAGGAGCAAACGTATGCCAAAAATGTACACAGAATGAGCTTTTCAGTGAATAGCAGCCAGGCACATTTTAGCTAGTTTTACTTGTAAGTGGGGTTGGAAACGCTTTTCAGGCTCAGTACTGCGCTCAAAAGATGCAGCCCTGAGGTCTCTCATGATAGCAGGTGGTTAAATAGAACTTCGCTGCTCAGCTGACCCGGCAGGAGCAAACGTATGCCAAAAATGTACGCAGAATGAGCTTTTCAGTGAATAGCAGCCAGGCACATTCTAGCTAGTTTTACTTGTAAGTGGGGTTGGAAACGCTTTTCAGGATCAGTACTGGGCTCAAAACATGCAGCCCTGAGGTCTCTCATGATAGCAGGTGGTTAAATAGAAATTCGCTGCTCTGCTGACCCGGCAGGAGCAAATGTATGCCAAAAATGTACGCAGAATGAGCTTTTCAGTGAAGAGCAGCCAGGCACATTTTAGCTAGTTTTACTTGTAAGAGGGGTTGGAAACTTTTCAGGTTCAGTACTGGGCTCAAAACATGCAGCCCTGAGGTCTCTCATGATAGCAGGTGGTTAAATAGAAATTCGCTGCTCAGCTGACCCGGCAGGAGCAAACGTATGCCAAAAATGTACGCAGAATGAGCTTTTCAGTGAAGAGCAGCCAGGCACATTTTAGCTAGTTTTACTTGTAAGAGGGGTTGGAAACACTTTTCAGGTTCAGTACTGGGCTCAAAACATGCAGCCCTGAGGTCTCTCATGATAGCAGGTGGTTAAATAGAAATTCGCTGCTCAGCTGACCCGGCAGGAGCAAACGTATGTCAAAAATGTACGCAGAATGAGCTTTTCAGTGATGAGCTGCCAGGCACATTCTAGTAAGTTTTACTTGTAAGTGGGGTTGGAAAAGCTTTTCAGGCTCAGTACTGGGCTCAAAACATGCAGCCCTGAGGTCTCTCATGATAACAGGTGGTTAAATAGAAATTCGCTGCTCAGCTGACCCGGCAGGAGCAAACGTATGCCAAAAATGTACGCAGAATGAGCTTTTCAGTGAATAGCAGCCAGGCACATTCTAGCTAGTTTTACTTGTAAGTGGGGTTGGAAACGCTTTTCAGGATCAGTACTGGGCTCAAAACATGCAGCCCTGAGGTCTCTCATGATAGCAGGTGGTTAAATAGAAATTCGCTGCTCTGCTGACCCGGCAGGAGCAAACGTATGCCAAAAAATGTAAGCAGAATGAGCTTTTCAGTGAAGAGCTGCCAGGCACATTCTAGTAAGGTGTACTTGTAAGTGGGGTTGGAAAAGCTTTTCAGGCTCAGTACTGCGCTCATAAGATGCAGCCCTGAGGTCTCTCATGATAGCAGGTGGTTAAATAGAAATTCGCTGCTCAGCTGACCCGGAAGGAGCAAACGTATGCCAAAAATGTAAGCAGAATGAGCTTTTCAGTGACTAGCAGCCAGGCACATTTTAGCTAGTTTTACTTGTAAGTGGGGTTGGAAACGCTTTTCAGGATCAGTACTGGGCTCAAAACATGCAGCCCTGAGGTCTCTCATGATAGCAGATGGTTAAGTAGAACTTCGCTGCTCAGCTGACCCGGCAGGAGCAAATGTATGCCAAAAATATACGCAGAATTAGCTTTTCAGTGAAGAGCAGCCGGGCACATTCTAGCAAGTTTTACTTGTAAGTGGGGTTAGAAACGCTTTTCAGGCTCAGTACTGCGCTCAAAAGATGCAGCCCTGAGGTGTCTCATGATATCAGGTGGTTAAATAGAAATTCGCTGCTCAGCTGACCCGGCAGGAGCAAACGTATGCCAAAAATGTACACAGAATGAGCTTTTCAGTGAATAGCAGCCAGGCACATTTTAGCTAGTTTTACTTGTAAGTGGGGTTGGAAACGCTTTTCAGGATCAGTACTGGGCTCAAAACATGCAGCCCTGAGGTCTCTCATGATAGCAGGTGGTTAAATAGAAATTCGCTGCTCAGCTGACCCGGCAGGAGCAAACGTATGCCACAAATGTACGCAGAATGATATTTTCAGTGAATAGCAGCCAGGCACATTTTAGCTAGTTTTACTTGTGAGTGGGGTTGGAAACGCTTTTAAGGCTCAGTACTGCGCTCAAAAAATGCAGCTTTGAGGTCTCTCATGATAGCAGGTGGTTAAATAGAAATTCGCTGCTCAGCTGACCCGGAAGGAGCAAACGTATGCCAAAAATGTACACAGAATGAGCTTTTCAGTGAATAGCAGCCAGGCGCATTTTAGCTAGTTTTACTTGTAAGTGGGGTTGGAAACGCTTTTCAGGATCAGTACTGGGCTCAAAACATGCAGCCCTGAGGTCTCTCATGATAGCAGGTGGTTAAAAAGAAATTCGCTGCTCAGCTGACCCGGAAGGAGCAAACGTATGCCAAAAATGTAAGCAGAATGAGCTTTTCAGTGACTAGCAGCCAGGCACATTTTAGCTAGTTTTACTTGTAAGTGGGGTTGGAAACGCTTTTCAGGATCAGTACTGGGCTCAAAACATGCAGCCCTGAGGTCTCTCATGATAGCAGATGGTTAAGTAGAACTTCGCTGCTCAGCTGACCCGGCAGGAGCAAATGTATGCCAAAAATGTACGCAGAATCAGCTTTTCAGTGAAGAGCAGCCGGGCACATTCTAGCAAGTTTTACTTGTAAGTGGGGTCAGAAACGCTTTTCAGGCTCAGTACTGCGCTCAAAAGATGCAGCCCTGAGGTGTCTCATGATATCAGGTGGTTAAATAGAAATTCGCTGCTCAGCTGACCCGGCAAGAGCAAACGTATGCCAAAAATGTACACAGAATGAGCTTTTCAGTGAATAGCAGCCAGGCACATTTTAGCTAGTTTTACTTGTAAGAGGGGTTGGAAACGCTTTTCAGGCTCAGTACTGCGCTCAAAAGATGCAGCCCTGAGGTCTCTCATGATATCAGGTGGTTAAATAGAAATTCGCTGCTCAGCTGACCCGGCAGGAGCAAACGTATGTCAAAAATGTACGCAGAATGAGCTTTTCAGTGATGAGCTGCCAGGCACATTCTAGTAAGTTTTACTTGTAAGTGGGGTTGGAAAAGCTTTTCAGGCTCAGTACTGGGCTCAAAACATGCAGCCCTGAGGTCTCTCATGATAGCAGGTGGTTAAATAGAAATTCGCTGCTCAGCTGACCCGGCAGGAGCAAACGTATGCCAAAAATGTACGCAGAATGAGCTTTTCAGTGAATAGCAGCCAGGCACATTCTAGCTAGTTTTACTTGTAAGTGAGGTTGGAAACGCTTTTCAGGATCAGTACTGGGCTCAAAACATGCAGCCCTGAGGTCTCTCGTGATAGCAGGTGGTTAAATAGAAATTCGCTGCTCTGCTGACCCGGCAGGAGCAAACGTATGCCAAAAAATGTAAGCAGAATGACCTTTTCAGTGAAGAGCTGCCAGGCACATTCTAGTAAGGTGTACTTGTAAGTGGGGTTGGAAAAGCTTTTCAGGCTCAGTACTGCGCTCATAAGATGCAGCCCTGAGGTCTCTCATGATAGCAGGTGGTTAAATAGAAATTCGCTGCTCAGCTGACCCGGCAGGAGCAAACGTATGCCAAAAATGTAAGCAGAATGAGCTTTTCAGTGACTAGCAGCCAGGCACATTTTAGCTAGTTTTACTTGTAAGTGGGGTTGGAAACGCTTTTCAGGATCAGTACTGGGCTCAAAACATGCAGCCATGAGGTCTCTCATGATAGCAGATGGTTAAGTAGAACTTCGCTGCTCAGCTGACCCGGCAGGAGCAAATGTATGCCAAAAATGTACGCAGAATCAGCTTTTCAGTGAAGAGCAGCCGGGCACATTCTAGCAAGTTTTACTTGTAAGTGGGGTCAGAAACGCTTTTCAGGCTCAGTACTGCGCTCAAAAGATGCAGCCCTGAGGTGTCTCATGATATCAGGTGGTTAAATAGAAATTCGCTGCTCAGCTGACCCGGCAGGAGCAAACGTATGCCAAAAATGTACACAGAATGAGCTTTTCAGTGAATAGCAGCCAGGCACATTTTAGCTAGTTTTACTTGTAAGTGGGGTTGGAAACGCTTTTCAGGCTCAGTACTGCGCTCAAAAGATGCAGCCCTGAGGTCTCTCATGATAGCAGGTGGTTAAATAGAACTTCGCTGCTCAGCTGACCCGGCAGGAGCAAACGTATGCCAAAAATGTACGCAGAATGAGCTTTTCAGTGAATAGCAGCCAGGCACATTCTAGCTAGTTTTACTTGTAAGTGGGGTTGGAAACGCTTTTCAGGATCAGTACTGGGCTCAAAACATGCAGCCCTGAGGTCTCTCATGATAGCAGGTGGTTAAATAGAAATTCGCTGCTCTGCTGACCCGGCAGGAGCAAATGTATGCCAAAAATGTACGCAGAATGAGCTTTTCAGTGAAGAGCAGCCAGGCACATTTTAGCTAGTTTTACTTGTAAGAGGGGTTGGAAACACTTTTCAGGTTCAGTACTGGGCTCAAAACATGCAGCCCTGAGGTCTCTCATGATAGCAGGTGGTTAAATAGAAATTCGCTGCTCAGCTGACCCGGCAGGAGCAAACGTATGCCAAAAATGTATGCAGAATGAGCTTTTCAGTGAAGAGCAGCCAGGCACATTTTAGCTAGTTTTACTTGTAAGAGGGGTTGGAAACACTTTTCAGGTTCAGTACTGGGCTCAAAACATGCAGCCCTGAGGTCTCTCATGATAGCAGGTGGTTAAATAGAAATTCGCTGCTCAGCTGACCCGGCAGGAGCAAACGTATGTCAAAAATGTACGCAGAATGAGCTTTTCAGTGATGAGCTGCCAGGCACATTCTAGCTAGTTTTACTTGTAAGTGGGGTTGGAAACGCTTTTCAGGATCAGTACTGGGCTCAAAACATGCAGCCCTGAGGTCTCTCATGATAGCAGGTGGTTAAATAGAAATTCGCTGCTCAGCTGACCCGGCAGGAGCAAACGTATGCCAAAAATGTACGCAGAATGATATTTTCAGTGAATAGCAGCCAGGCACATTTTAGCTAGTTTTACTTGTAAGTGGGGTTGGAAACGCCTTTCAGGATCAGTACTGGGCTCAAAACATGCAGCCCTGAGGTCTCTCATGATAGCAGGTGGTTAAAAAGAAATTCGCTGCTCAGCTGACCCGGAAGGAGCAAACGTATGCCAAAAATGTAAGCAGAATGAGCTTTTCAGTGACTAGCAGCCAGGCACATTTTAGCTAGTTTTACTTGTAAGTGGGGTTGGAAACGCTTTTCAGGATCAGTACTGGGCTCAAAACATGCAGCCCTGAGGTCTCTCATGATAGCAGATGGTTAAGTAGAACTTCGCTGCTCAGCTGACCCGGCAGGAGCAAATGTATGCCAAAAATGTACGCAGAATTAGCTTTTCAGTGAAGAGCAGCCGGGCACATTCTAGCAAGTTTTACTTGTAAGTGGGGTTAGAAACGCTTTTCAGGCTCAGTACTGCGCTCAAAAGATGCAGCCCTGAGGTGTCTCATGATATCAGGTGGTTAAATAGAAATTCGCTGCTCAGCTGACCCGGCAGGAGCAAACGTATGCCAAAAATGTACACAGAATGAGCTTTTCAGTGAATAGCAGCCAGGCACATTTTAGCTAGTTTTACTTGTAAGTGGGGTTGGAAACGCTTTTCAGGCTCAGTACTGCGCTTAAAAGATGCAGCCCTGAGGTCTCTCATGATAGCAGGTGGTTAAATAGAACTTCGCTGCTCAGCTGACCCGGCAGGAGCAAACGTATGCCAAAAATGTGCTCAGAATGAGCTTTTCAGTGAATAGCAGCCAGGCACATTCTAGCTAGTTTTACTTGTAAGTGGGGTTGGAAACGCTTTTCAGGATCAGTACTGGGCTCAAAACATGCAGCCCTGAGGTCTCTCATGATAGCAGGTGGTTAAATAGAAATTCGCTGCTCTGCTGACCCGGCAGGAGCAAATGTATGCCAAAAAATGTAAGCAGAATGAGCTTTTCAGTGAAGAGCTGCCAGGCACATTCTAGTAAGGTGTACTTGTAAGTGGGGTTGGAAAAGCTTTTCAGGCTCAGTACTGCGCTCATAAGATGCAGCCCTGAGGTCTCTCATGATAGCAGGTGGTTAAATAGAAATTCGCTGCTCAGCTGACCCGGCAGAAGCAAACGTATGCCACAAAAGTACGCAGAATGATATTTTCAGTGAATAGCAGCCAGGCACATTTTAGCTAGTTTTACTTGTGAGTGGGGTTGGAAACGCTTTTCAGGCTCAGTACTGCGCTCAAAAAATGCAGCTTTGAGGTCTCTCATGATAGCAGGTGGTTAAATAGAAATTCGCTGCTCAGCTGACCCGGAAGGAGCAAACGTATGCCAAAAATGTACACAGAATGAGCTTTTCAGTGAATAGCAGCCAGGCGCATTTTAGCTAGTTTTACTTGTAAGTGGGGTTGGAAACGCTTTTCAGGATCAGTACTGGGCTCAAAACATGCAGCCCTGAGGTCTCTCATGATAGCAGGTGGTTAAAAAGAAATTCGCTGCTCAGCTGACCCGGAAGGAGCAAACGTATGCCAAAAATGTAAGCAGAATGAGCTTTTCAGTGACTAGCAGCCAGGCACATTTTAGCTAGTTTTACTTGTAAGTGGGGTTGGAAACGCTTTTCAGGCTCAGTACTGCGCTCAAAAGATGCAGCCCTGACGTCTCTCATGATTGCAGGTGGTTAAATAGAAATTCGCTGCTCAGCTGACCCGGCAGGACCAAATATATGCCAAAAATGTACGCAGAATGAGCTTTTCAGTGAATAGCAGCCAGGCACATTTTAGCTAGTTTTACTTGTAAGTGGGGTTGGAAACACTTTTCAGGCTCAGTACTGCACTCAAAACATGCAGCCCTAAGGTCTCTCATGATAGCAGGTGGTTAAGTAGAAATTTGCCACTTGGCTGACCCAGCAGGAGCAAACGTATGCCAAAAATGTACACAGAATGAGCTTTTCAGTGAATAGCAGCCAGGCACATTTTAGCTAGTTTTACTTGTAAGTGGGGTTGGAAACGCTTTTCAGGATCAGTACTGGGCTCGAAACATGCAGCCCTGAGGTCTTCCATGATAGCAGGTGGTTAAATAGAAATTCGCTGCTCAGCTGACCCGGCAAGAGCAAACGTATGCAAAAAATGTACGCAGAATGAGCTTTTCAGTGAATAGCAGCCAGGCAAATTTTAGCTAGTTTTACTTGTAAGTGGGGTTGGAAACGCTTTTCAGGATCAGTACTGGGCTCAAAACATGCAGCCCTGAGGTCTCTCATGATAGCAGGTGGTTAAATAGAAATTCGCTGCTCAGCTGACCCGGTAGGAGCAAACGTATGTCAAAAATGTAAGCAGAATGTGCTTTTCAGTGAATAGCAGCCAGTCACATTTTAGCTAGTTTTACTTGTAAGTGGGGTTGGAAATGCTTTTCAGGCTCAGTACTGGGCTCAAAAGATGCAGCTCTGAGGTCTCTTCTGATAGGAGGTAGTCAAGTAGAACTTCGCTGCTCAGCTGACCCGGCAGGAGCAAATGTATGCCAAAAATGTACGCAGAATAATCTTTTCAGTGAATAGCAGCCAGGCACATTTTAGCTAGTTTTACTTGTAAGTGGGGTTGGAAATACTTTTCAGGAACAGTACTGGGCTCAAAACATGCAGCCCTGAGGTCTCTCATGATAGCAGGTGGTTAAATAGAAATTCGCTGCTCAGCTGACCCGGCAGGAGCAAACGTATGCCAAAAATGTACGCAGAATGAGCTTTTCAGTGAAGAGCAGCCAGGCACATTTTAGCAAGTTTTACTTGTAAGTGGGGTTGGAAACGCTGTTCAGGCTCAGTACTGCGCTCAAAAGATGCAGCCCTGAGGTCTCTCATGATAGCAGGTGGTTAAAAGAAATTTGCCATAAGGCTGACCCAGCAGGAGCAAATGTATGCCAAAAATGTACACAGAATGAGCTTTTCAGTGAATAGCAGCCAGGCGCATTTTAGCTAGTTTTACTTGTAAGTGGGGTTGGAAACGCTTTTCAGGATCATTACTGGGCTCAAAACATGCAGCCCTGAGGTCTCTCATGATAGCAGGTGGTTAAATAGAAATTCGTTGCTCAGCTGACCCGGCAGGAGCAAATGTATGCCAAAAATGTATGCAGAATGAGCTTTTCAGTGAAGAGCAGCCAGGCACATTTTAGCTAGTTTTACTTGTAAGTAGGGTTGGAAACGCTTTTCAGGATCAGTACTGGGCTCAAAAGATGCAGCTCTGAGGTCTCTCTTGATAGGAGGTTAGTTAAGTAGAACTTCGCTGCTCAGCTGACCCGGCAGGAGCAAACGTATGCCAAAAATGTACGCAGAATGAGTTTTTCAGTGAAGAGCAGCCAGGCACATTTTAGCTAGTTTTACTTGTAAGAGGGGTTGGAAACACTTTTCAGGTTCAGTACTGGGCTCAAAACATGCAGCCCTGAGGTCTCTCATGATAGCAGGTGGTTAAATAGAAATTCGCTGCTCAGCTGACCCGGCAGGAGCAAACGTATGTCAAAAATGTACGCAGAATGAGCTTTTCAGTGAAGAGCAGGCAGGCATATTTTAGCTAGTTTTACTTGTAAGTGGGGTTGGAAACGCTTTTCAGGCTCAGTACGGGGCTCAAAACATGCAGCCCTGAGGTCTCTCCTGATAGGAGGTAGTTAAGTAGAAGTTTGGCACTTGGCTGACCCAGCAGGAGCAAACGTATGCCAAAAATGTACACAGAATGAGCTTTTCAGTGAATAGCAGCCAGGCACATTTTAGCTAGTTTTACTTGTAAGTGGGGTTGGAAACGCTTTTCAGGATCAGTACTGGGCTCAAAACATGCAGCCCTGAGGTCTCTCATGATAGCAGGTGGTTAAATAGAAATTCGCTGCTCAGCTGACCCGGCAGGAGCAAACGTATGCCAAAAATGTACGCAGAATGAGCTTTTCAGTGAAGAGCAGCCAGGCACATTTTAGCTAGTTTTACTTGTAAGAGGGGTTGGAAACACTTTTCAGGTTCAGTAATGGGCTCAAAACATGCAGCCCTGAGGTCTCTCATGATAGCAGGTGGTTAAATAGAAATTCGCTGCTCAGCTGACCCGGCAGGAGCAAACGTATGTCAAAAATGTACGCAGAATGAGCTTTTCAGTGAAGAGCAGGCAGGCATGTTTTAGCTAGTTTTACTTGTAAGTGGGGTTGGAAACGCTTTTCAGGCTCAGTACGGGGCTCAAAACATGCAGCCCTGAGGTCTCTCCTGATAGGAGGTAGTTAAGCAGAACTTTGCTGCTCTGCTGACCCGGCAGGAGCAAATGTATGCCAAAAATGTACGCAGAATCAGCTTTTCAGTGAAGAGCAGCCGGGCACATTCTAGCAAGTTTTACTTGTAAGTGGGGTTGGAAACGCTTTTCAGGCTCAGTACTGCGCTCAAAAGATGCGGCCCTGAGGTCTCTCATGATATCAGGTGGTTAAATAGAAATTCGGTGCTCAGCTGACCCGGCAGGAGCAAACGTATGCCAAAAATGTACGCAGAATGAGCTTTTCAGTGAAGAGCAGCCAGGCACATTTTAGCAAGTTTTACTTGTAAGTGGGGTTGGAAACGCTGTTCAGGCTCAGTACTGCGCTCAAAAGATGCAGCCCTGAGGTCTCTCATGATAGCAGGTGGTTAAAAGAAATTTGCCATTTGGCTGACCCAGCAGGAGCAAATGTATGCCAAAAATGTACACAGAATGAGCTTTTCAGTGAATAGCAGCCAGGCGCATTTTAGCTAGTTTTACTTGTAAGTGGGGTTGGAAACGCTTTTCAGGATCAGTACTG
This sequence comes from Lissotriton vulgaris, assembly GCF_964263255.1. Classification (NCBI taxonomy): domain Eukaryota; kingdom Metazoa; phylum Chordata; class Amphibia; order Caudata; family Salamandridae; genus Lissotriton; species Lissotriton vulgaris. The sequence continues at coordinate 52,104 of NW_028246008.1, forward strand.
GACTCAAAACATGCAGCCCTGAGGTCTCTCATGATAGCAGGTGGTTAAATAGAAATTCGCTGCTCAGCTGACCCGGCAGGAGCAAACGTATGTCAAAAATGTACGCAGAATGAGCTTTTCAGTGAAGAGCAGGCAGGCATATTTTAGCTAGTTTTACTTGTAAGTGGGGTTGGAAACGCTTTTCAGGCTCAGTACGGGGCTCAAAACATGCAGCCCTGAGGTCTCTCCTGATAGGAGGTAGTTAAGTAGAACTTTGCTGCTCTGCTGACCCGGCAGGAGCAAATGTATGCCAAAAATGTACGCAGAATCAGCTTTTCAGTGAAGAGCAGCCGGGCACATTCTAGCAAGTTTTACTTGTAAGTGGGGTTGGAAACGCTTTTCAGGCTCAGTACTGCGCTCAAAAGATGCAGCCCTGAGGTCTCTCATGATATCAGGTGGTTAAATAGAAATTCGGTGCTCAGCTGACCCGGCAGGAGCAAACGTATGCCAAAAATGTACGCAGAATGAGCTTTTCAGTGAAGAGCAGCCAGGCACAATTTAGCTAGTTTTACTTGTAAGTGGGGTTGGAAACGCTTTTCAGGATCAGTACTGCGCTCAAAACATGCAGCCCTGAGGTCTCTCATGATAGCAGGTGGTTAAATAGAAATTCGCTGCTCAGCTGACCCGGCAGGAGCAAACGTATGCCACAAATGTACGCAGAATGATATTTTCAGTGAATAGCAGCCAGGCACATTTTAGCTAGTTTTACTTGTAAGTGGGGTTGGAAACGCTTTTCAGGATCAGTACTGGGCTCAAAACATGCAGCCCTGAGGTCTCTCATGATAGCAGATGGTTAAGTAGAACTTCGCTGCTCAGCTGACCCGGCAGGAGCAAATGTATGCCAAAAATGTACGCAGAATTAGCTTTTCAGTGAAGAGCAGCCGGGCACATTCTAGCAAGTTTTACTTGTAAGTGGGGTTAGAAACGCTTTTCAGGCTCAGTACTGCGCTCAAAAGATGCAGCCCTGAGGTGTCTCATGATATCAGGTGGTTAAATAGAAATTCGCTGCTCAGCTGACCCGGCAGGAGCAAACGTATGCCAAAAATGTACACAGAATGAGCTTTTCAGTGAATAGCAGCCAGGCACATTTTAGCTAGTTTTACTTGTAAGTGGGGTTGGAAACGCTTTTCAGGCTCAGTACTGCGCTTAAAAGATGCAGCCCTGAGGTCTCTCATGATAGCAGGTGGTTAAATAGAACTTCGCTGCTCAGCTGACCCGGCAGGAGCAAACGTATGCCAAAAATGTGCTCAGAATGAGCTTTTCAGTGAATAGCAGCCAGGCACATTCTAGCTAGTTTTACTTGTAAGTGGGGTTGGAAACGCTTTTCAGGATCAGTACTGGGCTCAAAACATGCAGCCCTGAGGTCTCTCATGATAGCAGGTGGTTAAATAGAAATTCGCTGCTCTGCTGACCCGGCAGGAGCAAACGTATGCCAAAAAATGTAAGCAGAATGAGCTTTTCAGTGAAGAGCTGCCAGGCACATTCTAGTAAGGTGTACTTGTAAGTGGGGTTGGAAAAGCTTTTCAGGCTCAGTACTGCGCTCATAAGATGCAGCCCTGAGGTCTCTCATGATAGCAGGTGGTTAAATAGAAATTCGCTGCTCAGCTGACCCGGCAGAAGCAAACGTATGCCACAAAAGTACGCAGAATGATATTTTCAGTGAATAGCAGCCAGGCACATTTTAGCTAGTTTTACTTGTGAGTGGGGTTGGAAACGCTTTTCAGGCTCAGTACTGCGCTCAAAAAATGCAGCTTTGAGGTCTCTCATGATAGCAGGTGGTTAAATAGAAATTCGCTGCTCAGCTGACCCGGAAGGAGCAAACGTATGCCAAAAATGTACACAGAATGAGCTTTTCAGTGAATAGCAGCCAGGCGCATTTTAGCTAGTTTTACTTGTAAGTGGGGTTGGAAACGCTTTTCAGGATCAGTACTGGGCTCAAAACATGCAGCCCTGAGGTCTCTCATGATAGCAGGTGGTTAAATAGAAATTCGCTGCTCAGCTGACCCGGCAGGAGCAAACGTATGCCAAAAATGTACGCAGAATGAGCTTTTCAGTGAAGAGCAGCCAGGCACATTTTAGCTAGTTTTACTTGTAAGAGGGGTTGGAAACACTTTTCAGGTTCAGTAATGGGCTCAAAACATGCAGCCCTGAGGTCTCTCATGATAGCAGGTGGTTAAATAGAAATTCGCTGCTCAGCTGACCCGGCAGGAGCAAACGTATGTCAAAAATGTACGCAGAATGAGCTTTTCAGTGAAGAGCAGGCAGGCATGTTTTAGCTAGTTTTACTTGTAAGTGGGGTTGGAAACGCTTTTCAGGCTCAGTACGGGGCTCAAAACATGCAGCCCTGAGGTCTCTCCTGATAGGAGGTAGTTAAGCAGAACTTTGCTGCTCTGCTGACCCGGCAGGAGCAAATGTATGCCAAAAATGTACGCAGAATCAGCTTTTCAGTGAAGAGCAGCCGGGCACATTCTAGCAAGTTTTACTTGTAAGTGGGGTTGGAAACGCTTTTCAGGCTCAGTACTGCGCTCAAAAGATGCGGCCCTGAGGTCTCTCATGATATCAGGTGGTTAAATAGAAATTCGGTGCTCAGCTGACCCGGCAGGAGCAAACGTATGCCAAAAATGTACGCAGAATGAGCTTTTCAGTGAAGAGCAGCCAGGCACATTTTAGCAAGTTTTACTTGTAAGTGGGGTTGGAAACGCTGTTCAGGCTCAGTACTGCGCTCAAAAGATGCAGCCCTGAGGTCTCTCATGATAGCAGGTGGTTAAAAGAAATTTGCCATTTGGCTGACCCAGCAGGAGCAAATGTATGCCAAAAATGTACACAGAATGAGCTTTTCAGTGAATAGCAGCCAGGCGCATTTTAGCTAGTTTTACTTGTAAGTGGGGTTGGAAACGCTTTTCAGGATCAGTACTGGACTCAAAACATGCAGCCCTGAGGTCTCTCATGATAGCAGGTGGTTAAATAGAAATTCGCTGCTCAGCTGACCCGGCAGGAGCAAACGTATGTCAAAAATGTACGCAGAATGAGCTTTTCAGTGAAGAGCAGGCAGGCATATTTTAGCTAGTTTTACTTGTAAGTGGGGTTGGAAACGCTTTTCAGGCTCAGTACGGGGCTCAAAACATGCAGCCCTGAGGTCTCTCCTGATAGGAGGTAGTTAAGTAGAACTTTGCTGCTCTGCTGACCCGGCAGGAGCAAATGTATGCCAAAAATGTACGCAGAATCAGCTTTTCAGTGAAGAGCAGCCGGGCACATTCTAGCAAGTTTTACTTGTAAGTGGGGTTGGAAACGCTTTTCAGGCTCAGTACTGCGCTCAAAAGATGCAGCCCTGAGGTCTCTCATGATATCAGGTGGTTAAATAGAAATTCGGTGCTCAGCTGACCCGGCAGGAGCAAACGTATGCCAAAAATGTACGCAGAATGAGCTTTTCAGTGAAGAGCAGCCAGGCACAATTTAGCTAGTTTTACTTGTAAGTGGGGTTGGAAACGCTTTTCAGGATCAGTACTGCGCTCAAAACATGCAGCCCTGAGGTCTCTCATGATAGCAGGTGGTTAAATAGAAATTCGCTGCTCAGCTGACCCGGCAGGAGCAAACGTATGCCACAAATGTACGCAGAATGATATTTTCAGTGAATAGCAGCCAGGCACATTTTAGCTAGTTTTACTTGTAAGTGGGGTTGGAAACGCTTTTCAGGATCAGTACTGGGCTCAAAACATGCAGCCCTGAGGTCTCTCATGATAGCAGATGGTTAAGTAGAACTTCGCTGCTCAGCTGACCCGGCAGGAGCAAATGTATGCCAAAAATGTACGCAGAATTAGCTTTTCAGTGAAGAGCAGCCGGGCACATTCTAGCAAGTTTTACTTGTAAGTGGGGTTAGAAACGCTTTTCAGGCTCAGTACTGCGCTCAAAAGATGCAGCCCTGAGGTGTCTCATGATATCAGGTGGTTAAATAGAAATTCGCTGCTCAGCTGACCCGGCAGGAGCAAACGTATGCCAAAAATGTACACAGAATGAGCTTTTCAGTGAATAGCAGCCAGGCACATTTTAGCTAGTTTTACTTGTAAGTGGGGTTGGAAACGCTTTTCAGGCTCAGTACTGCGCTTAAAAGATGCAGCCCTGAGGTCTCTCATGATAGCAGGTGGTTAAATAGAACTTCGCTGCTCAGCTGACCCGGCAGGAGCAAACGTATGCCAAAAATGTGCTCAGAATGAGCTTTTCAGTGAATAGCAGCCAGGCACATTCTAGCTAGTTTTACTTGTAAGTGGGGTTGGAAACGCTTTTCAGGATCAGTACTGGGCTCAAAACATGCAGCCCTGAGGTCTCTCATGATAGCAGGTGGTTAAATAGAAATTCGCTGCTCTGCTGACCCGGCAGGAGCAAACGTATGCCAAAAAATGTAAGCAGAATGAGCTTTTCAGTGAAGAGCTGCCAGGCACATTCTAGTAAGGTGTACTTGTAAGTGGGGTTGGAAAAGCTTTTCAGGCTCAGTACTGCGCTCATAAGATGCAGCCCTGAGGTCTCTCATGATAGCAGGTGGTTAAATAGAAATTCGCTGCTCAGCTGACCCGGCAGAAGCAAACGTATGCCACAAAAGTACGCAGAATGATATTTTCAGTGAATAGCAGCCAGGCACATTTTAGCTAGTTTTACTTGTGAGTGGGGTTGGAAACGCTTTTCAGGCTCAGTACTGCGCTCAAAAAATGCAGCTTTGAGGTCTCTCATGATAGCAGGTGGTTAAATAGAAATTCGCTGCTCAGCTGACCCGGAAGGAGCAAACGTATGCCAAAAATGTACACAGAATGAGCTTTTCAGTGAATAGCAGCCAGGCGCATTTTAGCTAGTTTTACTTGTAAGTGGGGTTGGAAACGCTTTTCAGGATCAGTACTGGGCTCAAAACATGCAGCCCTGAGGTCTCTCATGATAGCAGGTGGTTAAAAAGAAATTCGCTGCTCAGCTGACCCGGCAGGAGCAAACGTATGCCAAAAATGTGCTCAGAATGAGCTTTTCAGTGAATAGCAGCCAGGCACATTCTAGCTAGTTTTACTTGTAAGTGGGGTTGGAAACGCTTTTCAGGATCAGTACTGGGCTCAAAACATGCAGCCCTGAGGTCTCTCATGATAGCAGGTGGTTAAATAGAAATTCGCTGCTCTGCTGACCCGGCAGGAGCAAACGTATGCCAAAAAATGTAAGCAGAATGAGCTTTTCAGTGAAGAGCTGCCAGGCACATTCTAGTAAGGTGTACTTGTAAGTGGGGTTAGAAAAGCTTTTCAGGCTCAGTACTGCGCTCATAAGATGCAGCCCTGAGGTCTCTCATGATAGCAGGTGGTTAAATAGAAATTCGCTGCTCAGCTGACCCGGCAGAAGCAAACGTATGCCACAAAAGTACGCAGAATGATATTTTCAGTGAATAGCAGCCAGGCACATTTTAGCTAGTTTTACTTGTGAGTGGGGTTGGAAACGCTTTTCAGGCTCAGTACTGCGCTCAAAAAATGCAGCTTTGAGGTCTCTCATGATAGCAGGTGGTTAAATAGAAATTCGCTGCTCAGCTGACCCGGAAGGAGCAAACGTATGCCAAAAATGTACACAGAATGAGCTTTTCAGTGAATAGCAGCCAGGCGCATTTTAGCTAGTTTTACTTGTAAGTGGGGTTGGAAACGCTTTTCAGGATCAGTACTGGGCTCAAAACATGCAGCCCTGAGGTCTCTCATGATAGCAGGTGGTTAAAAAGAAATTCGCTGCTCAGCTGACCCGGAAGGAGCAAACGTATGCCAAAAATGTAAGCAGAATGAGCTTTTCAGTGACTAGCAGCCAGGCACATTTTAGCTAGTTTTACTTGTAAGTGGGGTTGGAAACGCTTTTCAGGCTCAGTACTGCGCTCAAAAGATGCAGCCCTGACGTCTCTCATGATTGCAGGTGGTTAAATAGAAATTCGCTGCTCAGCTGACCCGGCAGGACCAAATATATGCCAAAAATGTACGCAGAATGAGCTTTTCAGTGAATAGCAGCCAGGCACATTTTAGCTAGTTTTACTTGTAAGTGGGGTTGGAAACACTTTTCAGGCTCAGTACTGCACTCAAAACATGCAGCCCTAAGGTCTCTCATGATAGCAGGTGGTTAAGTAGAAATTTGCCACTTGGCTGACCCAGCAGGAGCAAACGTATGCCAAAAATGTACACAGAATGAGCTTTTCAGTGAATAGCAGCCAGGCACATTTTAGCTAGTTTTACTTGTAAGTGGGGTTGGAAACGCTTTTCAGGATCAGTACTGGGCTCGAAACATGCAGCCCTGAGGTCTTCCATGATAGCAGGTGGTTAAATAGAAATTCGCTGCTCAGCTGACCCGGCAAGAGCAAACGTATGCAAAAAATGTACGCAGAATGAGCTTTTCAGTGAATAGCAGCCAGGCAAATTTTAGCTAGTTTTACTTGTAAGTGGGGTTGGAAACGCTTTTCAGGATCAGTACTGGGCTCAAAACATGCAGCCCTGAGGTCTCTCATGATAGCAGGTGGTTAAATAGAAATTCGCTGCTCAGCTGACCCGGTAGGAGCAAACGTATGTCAAAAATGTAAGCAGAATGAGCTTTTCAGTGAATAGCAGCCAGTCACATTTTAGCTAGTTTTACTTGTAAGTGGGGTTGGAAATGCTTTTCAGGCTCAGTACTGGGCTCAAAAGATGCAGCTCTGAGGTCTCTTCTGATAGGAGGTAGTCAAGTAGAACTTCGCTGCTCAGCTGACCCGGCAGGAGCAAATGTATGCCAAAAATGTACGCAGAATAATCTTTTCAGTGAATAGCAGCCAGGCACATTTTAGCTAGTTTTACTTGTAAGTGGGGTTGGAAATACTTTTCAGGAACAGTACTGGGCTCAAAACATGCAGCCCTGAGGTCTCTCATGATAGCAGGTGGTTAAATAGAAATTCGCTGCTCAGCTGACCCGGCAGGAGCAAACGTATGCCAAAAATGTACGCAGAATGAGCTTTTCAGTGAAGAGCAGCCAGGCACATTTTAGCAAGTTTTACTTGTAAGTGGGGTTGGAAACGCTGTTCAGGCTCAGTACTGCGCTCAAAAGATGCAGCCCTGAGGTCTCTCATGATAGCAGGTGGTTAAAAGAAATTTGCCATTTGGCTGACCCAGCAGGAGCAAATGTATGCCAAAAATGTACACAGAATGAGCTTTTCAGTGAATAGCAGCCAGGCGCATTTTAGCTAGTTTTACTTGTAAGTGGGGTTGGAAACGCTTTTCAGGATCATTACTGGGCTCAAAACATGCAGCCCTGAGGTCTCTCATGATAGCAGGTGGTTAAATAGAAATTCGTTGCTCAGCTGACCCGGCAGGAGCAAATGTATGCCAAAAATGTATGCAGAATGAGCTTTTCAGTGAAGAGCAGCCAGGCACATTTTAGCTAGTTTTACTTGTAAGTAGGGTTGGAAACGCTTTTCAGGATCAGTACTGGGCTCAAAAGATGCAGCTCTGAGGTCTCTCTTGATAGGAGGTTAGTTAAGTAGAACTTCGCTGCTCAGCTGACCCGGCAGGAGCAAACGTATGCCAAAAATGTACGCAGAATGAGTTTTTCAGTGAAGAGCAGCCAGGCACATTTTAGCTAGTTTTACTTGTAAGAGGGGTTGGAAACACTTTTCAGGTTCAGTACTGGGCTCAAAACATGCAGCCCTGAGGTCTCTCATGATAGCAGGTGGTTAAATAGAAATTCGCTGCTCAGCTGACCCGGCAGGAGCAAACGTATGTCAAAAATGTACGCAGAATGAGCTTTTCAGTGAAGAGCAGGCAGGCATATTTTAGCTAGTTTTACTTGTAAGTGGGGTTGGAAACGCTTTTCAGGCTCAGTACGGGGCTCAAAACATGCAGCCCTGAGGTCTCTCCTGATAGGAGGTAGTTAAGTAGAAGTTTGGCACTTGGCTGACCCAGCAGGAGCAAACGTATGCCAAAAATGTACACAGAATGAGCTTTTCAGTGAATAGCAGCCAGGCACATTTTAGCTAGTTTTACTTGTAAGTGGGGTTGGAAACGCTTTTCAGGATCAGTACTGGGCTCAAAACATGCAGCCCTGAGGTCTCTCATGATAGCAGGTGGTTAAATAGAAATTCGCTGCTCAGCTGACCCGGCAGGAGCAAACGTATGCCAAAAATGTACGCAGAATGAGCTTTTCAGTGAAGAGCAGCCAGGCACATTTTAGCTAGTTTTACTTGTAAGAGGGGTTGGAAACACTTTTCAGGTTCAGTAATGGGCTCAAAACATGCAGCCCTGAGGTCTCTCATGATAGCAGGTGGTTAAATAGAAATTCGCTGCTCAGCTGACCCGGCAGGAGCAAACGTATGTCAAAAATGTACGCAGAATGAGCTTTTCAGTGAAGAGCAGGCAGGCATGTTTTAGCTAGTTTTACTTGTAAGTGGGGTTGGAAACGCTTTTCAGGCTCAGTACGGGGCTCAAAACATGCAGCCCTGAGGTCTCTCCTGATAGGAGGTAGTTAAGCAGAACTTTGCTGCTCTGCTGACCCGGCAGGAGCAAATGTATGCCAAAAATGTACGCAGAATCAGCTTTTCAGTGAAGAGCAGCCGGGCACATTCTAGCAAGTTTTACTTGTAAGTGGGGTTGGAAACGCTTTTCAGGCTCAGTACTGCGCTCAAAAGATGCGGCCCTGAGGTCTCTCATGATATCAGGTGGTTAAATAGAAATTCGGTGCTCAGCTGACCCGGCAGGAGCAAACGTATGCCAAAAATGTACGCAGAATGAGCTTTTCAGTGAAGAGCAGCCAGGCACATTTTAGCAAGTTTTACTTGTAAGTGGGGTTGGAAACGCTGTTCAGGCTCAGTACTGCGCTCAAAAGATGCAGCCCTGAGGTCTCTCATGATAGCAGGTGGTTAAAAGAAATTTGCCATTTGGCTGACCCAGCAGGAGCAAATGTATGCCAAAAATGTACACAGAATGAGCTTTTCAGTGAATAGCAGCCAGGCGCATTTTAGCTAGTTTTACTTGTAAGTGGGGTTGGAAACGCTTTTCAGGATCAGTACTGGACTCAAAACATGCAGCCCTGAGGTCTCTCATGATAGCAGGTGGTTAAATAGAAATTCGCTGCTCAGCTGACCCGGCAGGAGCAAACGTATGTCAAAAATGTACGCAGAATGAGCTTTTCAGTGAAGAGCAGGCAGGCATATTTTAGCTAGTTTTACTTGTAAGTGGGGTTGGAAACGCTTTTCAGGCTCAGTACGGGGCTCAAAACATGCAGCCCTGAGGTCTCTCCTGATAGGAGGTAGTTAAGTAGAACTTTGCTGCTCTGCTGACCCGGCAGGAGCAAATGTATGCCAAAAATGTACGCAGAATCAGCTTTTCAGTGAAGAGCAGCCGGGCACATTCTAGCAAGTTTTACTTGTAAGTGGGGTTGGAAACGCTTTTCAGGCTCAGTACTGCGCTCAAAAGATGCAGCCCTGAGGTCTCTCATGATATCAGGTGGTTAAATAGAAATTCGGTGCTCAGCTGACCCGGCAGGAGCAAACGTATGCCAAAAATGTACGCAGAATGAGCTTTTCAGTGAAGAGCAGCCAGGCACAATTTAGCTAGTTTTACTTGTAAGTGGGGTTGGAAACGCTTTTCAGGATCAGTACTGCGCTCAAAACATGCAGCCCTGAGGTCTCTCATGATAGCAGGTGGTTAAATAGAAATTCGCTGCTCAGCTGACCCGGCAGGAGCAAACGTATGTCAAAAATGTACGCAGAATGAGCTTTTCAGTGATGAGCTGCCAGGCACATTCTAGTAAGTTTTACTTGTAAGTGGGGTTGGAAAAGCTTTTCAGGCTCAGTACTGGGCTCAAAACATGCAGCCCTGAGGTCTCTCATGATAGCAGGTGGTTAAATAGAAATTCGCTGCTCAGCTGACCCGGCAGGAGCAAACGTATGCCAAAAATGTACGCAGAATGAGCTTTTCAGTGAATAGCAGCCAGGCACATTCTAGCTAGTTTTACTTGTAAGTGGGGTTGGAAACGCTTTTCAGGATCAGTACTGTGCTCAAAACATGCAGCCCTGAGGTCTCTCATGATAGCAGGTGGTTAAAAAGAAATTCGCTGCTCAGCTGACCCGGAAGGAGCAAACGTATGCCAAAAATGTAAGCAGAATGAGCTTTTCAGTGACTACCAGCCAGGCACATTTTAGCTAGTTTTACTTGTAAGTGGGGTTGGAAACGCTTTTCAGGATCAGTACTGGGCTCAAAACATGCAGCCCTGAGGTCTCTCATGATAGCAGATGGTTAAGTAGAACTTCGCTGCTCAGCTGACCCGGCAGGAGCAAATGTATGCCAAAAATGTACGCAGAATCAGCTTTTCAGTGAAGAGCAGCCAGGCACATTCTAGCAAGTTTTACTTGTAAGTGGGGTCAGAAACGCTTTTCAGGCTCAGTACTGCGCTCAAAAGATGCAGCCCTGAGGTGTCTCGTGATATCAGGTGGTTAAATAGAAATTCGCTGCTCAGCTGACCCGGCAGGAGCAAATGTATGCCAAAAATGTATGCAGAATGAGCTTTTCAGTGAAGAGCAGCCAGGCACATTTTAGCTAGTTTTACTTGTAAGTAGGGTTGGAAACGCTTTTCAGGCTCAGTACTGCGCTCAAAAGATGAAGCCCTGAGGTCTCTCATGATGATAGCAGGTGATTAAGTAGAAATTTGCCACTTGGCTGACCCAGCAGGAGCAAACGTATGCCAAAAATGTACACAGAATGAGCTTTTCAGTGAATAGCAGCCAGGCACATTTTAGCTAGTTTTACTTGTAAGTGGGGTTGGAAACGCTTTTCAGGATCAGTACTGGGCTTAAAACATGCAGCCCTGAGGTCTCTCATGATAGCAGGTGGTTAAATAGAAATTCGCTGCTCAGCTGACCCGGCAGGAGCAAACGTATGCCAAAAATGTATGCAGAATGAGCTTTTCAGTGAAGAGCTGCCAGGCACATTTTAGCTAGTTTTACTTGTAAGTGGGGTTGGAAATGCTTTTCGGGCTCAGTACTGGGCTCAAACATGCAGCCCTGAGGTCTCTCAAGATTGCAGGTGGTTAAATAGAAATTCGCTGCTCAGCTGACCCGGCAGGACCAAATATATGCCAAAAATGTACGCAGAATGAGCTTTTCAGTGAATAGCAGCCAGGCACATTTTAGCTAGTTTTACTTGTAAGTGGGGTTGGAAACACTTTTCAGGCTCAGTACTGCACTCAAAACATGCAGCCCTAAGGTCTCTCATGATAGCAGGTGGTTAAGTAGAGATTTGCCACTTGGCTGACCCAGCAGGAGCAAACGTATGCCAAAAAGGTACACAGAATGAGCTTTTCAGTGAATAGCAGCCAGGCACATTTTAGCTAGTTTTACTTGTAAGTGGGGTTGGAAACGCTTTTCAGGATCAGTACTGGGCTCAAAACATGCAGCTCTGAGGTCTCTCCTGATAGGAGGTAGTTAAGTAGAACTTCGCTGCTCAGCTGACCCGGCAGGAGCAAATGTATGCCAAAAATGTACGCAGAATGAGCTTTTCAGTGACCAGCAGCCAGGCACATTTTAGCTCGTTTTACTTGTAAGTGGGGTTGGAAACGCTTTTCAGGCTCAGTACTGCGCTCAAAACATGCAGCCCTGAGGTCTCTCATGATAGCAGGTGGTTAAATAGAAATTCGCTGCTCAGCTGACCCGGCAGGAGCAAACGTATGCCAAAAATGTATGCAGAATGAGCTTTTCAGTGAAGAGCTGCCAGGCACATATTAGCTAGTTTTACTTGTAAGTGGGGTTGGAAATGCTTTTCGGGCTCAGTACTGGGCTCAAACATGCAGCCCTGAGGTCTCTCATGATTGCAGGTGGTTAAATAGAAATTCGCTGCTCAGCTGACCCGGCAGGACCAAATATATGCCAAAAATGTACGCAGAATGAGCTTTTCAGTGAATAGCAGCCAGGCACATTTTAGCTAGTTTTACTTGTAAGTGGGGTTGGAAACACTTTTCAGGCTCAGTACTGCACTCAAAACATGCAGCCCTAAGGTCTCTCATGATAGCAGGTGGTTAAGTAGAAATTTGCCACTTGGCTGACCCAGCAGGAGCAAACGTATGCCAAAAAGGTACACAGAATGAGCTTTTCAGTGAATAGCAGCCAGGCACATTTTAGCTAGTTTTACTTGTAAGTGGGGTTGGAAACGCTTTTCAGGATCAGTACTGGGCTCAAAACATGCAGCTCTGAGGTCTCTCATGATAGCAGGTGGTTAAATAGAAATTCGCTGCTCAGCTGACCCGGCAGGAGCAAACGTATGCCAAAAATGTACGCAGAATGAGCTTTTCAGTGACCAGCAGCCAGGCACATTTTAGCTAGTTTTACTTGTAAGTGGGGTTGGAAATGCTTTTCGGGCTCAGTACTGGGCTCAAACATGCAGCCCTGAGGTCTCTCATGATTGCAGGTGGTTAAATAGAAATTCGCTGCTCAGCTGACCCGGCAGGACCAAATATATGCCAAAAATGTACGCAGAATGAGCTTTTCAGTGAATAGCAGCCAGGCACATTTTAGTTAGTTTAACTTGTAAGTGGGGTTGGAAACACTTTTCAGGCTCAGTACTGCACTCAAAACATGCAGCCCTAAGGTCTCTCATGATAGCAGGTGGTTAAGTAGAAATTTGCCACTTGGCTGACCCAGCAGGAGCAAACGTATGCCAAAAAGGTACACAGAATGAGCTTTTCAGTGAATAGCAGCCAGGCACATTTTAGCTAGTTTTACTTGTAAGTGGGGTTGGAAACGCTTTTCAGGATCAGTACTGGGCTCAAAACATGCAGCTCTGAGGTCTCTCCTGATAGGAGGTAGTTAAGTAGAACTTCGCTGCTCAGCTGACCCGGCAGGAGCAAATGTATGCCAAAAATGTACGCAGAATGAGCTTTTCAGTGACTAGCAGCCAGGCACATTTTAGCTCGTTTTACTTGTAAGTGGGGTTGGAAACGCTTTTCAGGCTCAGTACTGGGCTCACAACATGCAGCCCTGAGGTCTCTCATGATAGCAGGTGGTTAAATAGAAATTCGCTGCTCAGCTGACCCGGCCGGAGCAAACGTATGCCAAAAATGTACGCAGAATGAGCTTTTCAGTGAAGAGCAGCCAGGTACATTTTAGCTAGTTTTACTTGTAAGTGGGGTTGGAAATGCTTTTCAGGCTCAGTACTGGGCTCAAAAGATGCAGCTCTGAGATCTCTCCTGATAGGAGGTAGTTAAGTAGAACTTCGCTGATCAGCTGACCCGGCAGGAGCAAATGTATGCCAAAAATGTATGCAGAATGAGCTTTTCAGTGAAGAGCAGCCAGGCACATTCTAGCAAGTTTTACTTGTAAGTGGGGTTGGAAACGCTGTTCAGGCTCAGTACTGCGCTCAAAAGATGCAGCCCTGAGGTCTCTCATGATAGCAGGTGGTTAAATAGAAATTCGCTGCTCAGCTGACCCGGAAGGAGCAAACGTATGCCAAAAATGTACACAGAATGAGCTTTTCAGTGAATAGCAGCCAGGGGCATTTTAGCTAGTTTTACTTGTAAGTGGGGTTGGAAACGCTTTTCAGGATCAGTACTGGGCTCAAAACATGCAGCCCTGAGGTCTCTCATGATAGCAGGTGGTTAAATAGAAATTCGCTGCTCAGCTGACCCGGAAGGAGCAAACGTATGCCAAAAATGTAAGCAGAATGAGCTTTTCAGTGACTAGCAGCCAGGCACATTTTAGCTAGTTTTACTTGTAAGTGGGGTTGGAAACGCTTTTCAGGATCAGTACTGGGCTCAAAACATGCAGCCCTGAGGTCTCTCATGATAGCAGATGGTTAAGTAGAACTTCGCTGCTCAGCTGACCCGGCAGGAGCAAATGTATGCCAAAAATGTACGCAGAATCAGCTTTTCAGTGAAGAGCAGCCGGGCACATTCTAGCAAGTTTTACTTGTAAGTGGGGTCAGAAACGCTTTTCAGGCTCAGTACTGCGCTCAAAAGATGCAGCCCTGAGGTGTCTCATGATATCAGGTGGTTAAATAGAAATTCGCTGCTCAGCTGACCCGGCAGGAGCAAACGTATGCCAAAAATGTACACAGAATGAGCTTTTCAGTGAATAGCAGCCAGGCACATTTTAGCTAGTTTTACTTGTAAGTGGGGTTGGAAACGCTTTTCAGGATCAGTACTGGGCTCAAAACATGCAGCCCTGAGGTCTCTCATGATAGCAGATGGTTAAGTAGAACTTCGCTGCTCAGCTGACCCGGCAGGAGCAAATGTATGCCAAAAATGTACGCAGAATCAGCTTTTCAGTGAAGAGCAGCCGGGCACATTCTAGCAAGTTTTACTTGTAAGTGGGGTCAGAAATGCTTTTCAGGCTCAGTACTGCGCTCAAAAGATGCAGCCCTGAGGTGTCTCATGATATCAGGTGGTTAAATAGAAATTCGCTGCTCAGCTGACCCGGCAGGAGCAAACGTATGCCAAAAATGTACACAGAATGAGCTTTTCAGTGAATAGCAGCCAGGCACATTTTAGCTAGTTTTACTTGTAAGTGGGGTTGGAAACGCTTTTCAGGCTCAGTACTGCGCTCAAAAGATGAAGCCCTGAGGTCTCTCATGATGATAGCAGGTGATTAAGTAGAAATTTGCCACTTGGCTGACCCAGCAGGAGCAAACGTATGCCAAAAATGTACACAGAATGAGCTTTTCAGTGAATAGCAGCCAGGCACATTTTAGCTAGTTTTACTTGTAAGTGGGGTTGGAAACGCTTTTCAGGATCAGTACTGGGCTCGAAACATGCAGCCCTGAGGTCTCTCATGATAGCAGGTGGTTAAATAGAAATTCGCTGCTCAGCTGACCCGGCAGGAGCAAACGTATGCCAAAAATGTATGCAGAATGAGCTTTTCAGTGAAGAGCTGCCAGGCACATTTTAGCTAGTTTTACTTGTAAGTGGGGTTGGAAATGCTTTTCGGGCTCAGTACTGGGCTCAAACATGCAGCCCTGAGGTCTCTCAAGATTGCAGGTGGTTAAATAGAAATTCGCTGCTCAGCTGACCCGGCAGGACCAAATATATGCCAAAAATGTACGCAGAATGAGCTTTTCAGTGAATAGCAGCCAGGCACATTTTAGCTAGTTTTACTTGTAAGTGGGGTTGGAAACACTTTTCAGGCTCAGTACTGCACTCAAAACATGCAGCCCTAAGGTCTCTCATGATAGCAGGTGGTTAAGTAGAGATTTGCCACTTGGCTGACCCAGCAGGAGCAAACGTATGCCAAAAAGGTACACAGAATGAGCTTTTCAGTGAATAGCAGCCAGGCACATTTTAGCTAGTTTTACTTGTAAGTGGGGTTGGAAACGCTTTTCAGGATCAGTACTGGGCTCAAAACATGCAGCTCTGAGGTCTCTCCTGATAGGAGGTAGTTAAGTAGAACTTCGCTGCTCAGCTGACCCGGCAGGAGCAAATGTATGCCAAAAATGTACGCAGAATGAGCTTTTCAGTGACCAGCAGCCAGGCACATTTTAGCTCGTTTTACTTGTAAGTGGGGTTGGAAACGCTTTTCAGGCTCAGTACTGCGCTCAAAACATGCAGCCCTGAGGTCTCTCATGATAGCAGGTGGTTAAATAGAAATTCGCTGCTCAGCTGACCCGGCAGGAGCAAACGTATGCCAAAAATGTATGCAGAATGAGCTTTTCAGTGAAGAGCTGCCAGGCACATATTAGCTAGTTTTACTTGTAAGTGGGGTTGGAAATGCTTTTCGGGCTCAGTACTGGGCTCAAACATGCAGCCCTGAGGTCTCTCATGATTGCAGGTGGTTAAATAGAAATTCGCTGCTCAGCTGACCCGGCAGGACCAAATATATGCCAAAAATGTACGCAGAATGAGCTTTTCAGTGAATAGCAGCCAGGCACATTTTAGCTAGTTTTACTTGTAAGTGGGGTTGGAAACACTTTTCAGGCTCAGTACTGCACTCAAAACATGCAGCCCTAAGGTCTCTCATGATAGCAGGTGGTTAAGTAGAGATTTGCCACTTGGCTGACCCAGCAGGAGCAAACGTATGCCAAAAAGGTACACAGAATGAGCTTTTCAGTGAATAGCAGCCAGGCACATTTTAGCTAGTTTTACTTGTAAGTGGGGTTGGAAACGCTTTTCAGGATCAGTACTGGGCTCAAAACATGCAGCTCTGAGGTCTCTCCTGATAGGAGGTAGTTAAGTAGAACTTCGCTGCTCAGCTGACCCGGCAGGAGCAATGTATGCCAAAAATGTACGCAGAATGAGCTTTTCAGTGACCAGCAGCCAGGCACATTTTAGCTCGTTTTACTTGTAAGTGGGGTTGGAAACGCTTTTCAGGCTCAGTACTGCGCTCAAAACATGCAGCCCTGAGGTCTCTCATGATAGCAGGTGGTTAAATAGAAATTCGCTGCTCAGCTGACCCGGCAGGAGCAAACGTATGCCAAAAATGTATGCAGAATGAGCTTTTCAGTGAAGAGCTGCCAGGCACATATTAGCTAGTTTTACTTGTAAGTGGGGTTGGAAATGCTTTTCGGGCTCAGTACTGGGATCAAACATGCAGCCCTGAGGTCTCTCATGATTGCAGGTGGTTAAATAGAAATTCGCTGCTCAGCTGACCCGGCAGGACCAAATATATGCCAAAAATGTACGCAGAATGAGCTTTTCAGTGAATAGCAGCCAGGCACATTTTAGCTAGTTTTACTTGTAAGTGGGGTTGGAAACACTTTTCAGGCTCAGTACTGCACTCAAAACATGCAGCCCTAAGGTCTCTCATGATAGCAGGTGGTTAAGTAGAAATTTGCCACTTGGCTGACCCAGCAGGAGCAAACGTATGCCAAAAAGGTACACAGAATGAGCTTTTCAGTGAATAGCAGCCAGGCACATTTTAGCTAGTTTTACTTGTAAGTGGGGTTGGAAACGCTTTTCAGGATCAGTACTGGGCTCAAAACATGCAGCTCTGAGGTCTCTCCTGATAGGAGGTAGTTAAGTAGAACTTCGCTGCTCAGCTGACCCGGCAGGAGCAAATGTATGCCAAAAATGTACGCAGAATGAGCTTTTCAGTGACCAGCAGCCAGGCACATTTTAGCTCGTTTTACTTGTAAGTGGGGTTGGAAACGCTTTTCAGGCTCAGTACTGCGCTCAAAACATGCAGCCCAGAGGTCTCTCATGATAGCAGGTGGTTAAATAGAAATTCGCTGCTCAGCTGACCCGGCAGGAGCAAACGTATGCCAAAAATGTATGCAGAATGAGCTTTTCAGTGAAGAGCTGCCAGGCACATATTAGCTAGTTTTACTTGTAAGTGGGGTTGGAAATGCTTTTCGGGCTCAGTACTGGGCTCAAACATGCAGCCCTGAGGTCTCTCATGATTGCAGGTGGTTAAATAGAAATTCGCTGCTCAGCTGACCCGGCAGGACCAAATATATGCCAAAAATGTACGCAGAATGAGCTTTTCAGTGAATAGCAGCCAGGCACATTTTAGCTAGTTTTACTTGTAAGTGGGGTTGGAAACACTTTTCAGGCTCAGTACTGCACTCAAAACATGCAGCCCTAAGGTCTCTCATGATAGCAGGTGGTTAAGTAGAAATTTGCCACTTGGCTGACCCAGCAGGAGCAAACGTATGCCAAAAAGGTACACAGAATGAGCTTTTCAGTGAATAGCAGCCAGGCACATTTTAGCTAGTTTTACTTGTAAGTGGGGTTGGAAACGCTTTTCAGGATCAGTACTGGGCTCAAAACATGCAGCTCTGAGGTCTCTCCTGATAGGAGGTAGTTAAGTAGAACTTCGCTGCTCAGCTGACCCGGCAGGAGCAAATGTATGCCAAAAATGTACGCAGAATGAGCTTTTCAGTGACTAGCAGCCAGGCACATTTTAGCTCGTTTTACTTGTAAGTGGGGTTGGAAACGCTTTTCAGGCTCAGTACTGCGCTCACAACATGCAGCCCTGAGGTCTCTCATGATAGCAGGTGGTTAAATAGAAATTCGCTGCTCAGCTGACCCGGCCGGAGCAAACGTATGCCAAAAATGTACGCAGAATGAGCTTTTCAGTGAAGAGCAGCCAGGTACATTTTAGCTAGTTTTACTTGTAAGTGGGGTTGGAAATGCTTTTCAGGCTCAGTACTGGGCTCAAAAGATGCAGCTCTGAGATCTCTCCTGATAGGAGGTAGTTAAGTAGAACTTCGCTGATCAGCTGACCCGGCAGGAGCAAATGTATGCCAAAAATGTATGCAGAATGAGCTTTTCAGTGAAGAGCAGCCAGGCACATTCTAGCAAGTTTTACTTGTAAGTGGGGTTGGAAACGCTTTTCAGGATCAGTACTGGGCTCAAAACATGCAGCCCTGAGGTCTCTCATGATAGCAGGTGGTTAAATAGAAATTCGCTGCTCAGCTGACCCGGCAGGAGCAAACGTATGCCAAAAATGTATGCAGAATGAGCTTTTCAGTGAAGAGCTGCCAGGCACATTTTAGCTAGTTTTACTTGTAAGTGGGGTTGGAAATGCTTTTCGGGCTCAGTACTGGGCTCAAACATGCAGCCCTGAGGTCTCTCAAGATTGCAGGTGGTTAAATAGAAATTCGCTGCTCAGCTGACCCGGCAGGACCAAATATATGCCAAAAATGTACGCAGAATGAGCTTTTCAGTGAATAGCAGCCAGGCACATTTTAGCTAGTTTTACTTGTAAGTGGGGTTGGAAACACTTTTCAGGTTCAGTACTGCACTCAAAACATGCAGCCCTAAGGTCTCTCATGATAGCAGGTGGTTAAGTAGAGATTTGCCACTTGGCTGACCCAGCAGGAGCAAACGTATGCCAAAAAGGTACACAGAATGAGCTTTTCAGTGAATAGCAGCCAGGCACATTTTAGCTAGTTTTACTTGTAAGTGGGGTTGGAAACGCTTTTCAGGATCAGTACTGGGCTCAAAACATGCAGCTCTGAGGTCTCTCCTGATAGGAGGTAGTTAAGTAGAACTTCGCTGCTCAGCTGACCCGGCAGGAGCAAATGTATGCCAAAAATGTACGCAGAATGAGCTTTTCAGTGACCAGCAGCCAGGCACATTTTAGCTCGTTTTACTTGTAAGTGGGGTTGGAAACGCTTTTCAGGCTCAGTACTGCGCTCAAAACATGCAGCCCTGAGGTCTCTCATGATAGCAGGTGGTTAAATAGAAATTCGCTGCTCAGCTGACCCGGCAGGAGCAAACGTATGCCAAAAATGTATGCAGAATGAGCTTTTCAGTGAAGAGCTGCCAGGCACATATTAGCTAGTTTTACTTGTAAGTGGGGTTGGAAATGCTTTTCGGGCTCAGTACTGGGCTCAAACATGCAGCCCTGAGGTCTCTCATGATTGCAGGTGGTTAAATAGAAATTCGCTGCTCAGCTGACCCGGCAGGACCAAATATATGCCAAAAATGTACGCAGAATGAGCTTTTCAGTGAATAGCAGCCAGGCACATTTTAGCTAGTTTTACTTGTAAGTGGGGTTGGAAACACTTTTCAGGCTCAGTACTGCACTCAAAACATGCAGCCCTAAGGTCTCTCATGATAGCAGGTGGTTAAGTAGAGATTTGCCACTTGGCTGACCCAGCAGGAGCAAACGTATGCCAAAAAGGTACACAGAATGAGCTTTTCAGTGAATAGCAGCCAGGCACATTTTAGCTAGTTTTACTTGTAAGTGGGGTTGGAAACGCTTTTCAGGATCAGTACTGGGCTCAAAACATGCTGCTCTGAGGTCTCTCCTGATAGGAGGTAGTTAAGTAGAACTTCGCTGCTCAGCTGACCCGGCAGGAGCAAATGTATGCCAAAAATGTACGCAGAATGAGCTTTTCAGTGACCAGCAGCCAGGCACATTTTAGCTCGTTTTACTTGTAAGTGGGGTTGGAAACGCTTTTCAGGCTCAGTACTGCGCTCAAAACATGCAGCCCTGAGGTCTCTCATGATAGCAGGTGGTTAAATAGAAATTCGCTGCTCAGCTGACCCGGCAGGAGCAAACGTATGCCACAAATGTATGCAGAATGAGCTTTTCAGTGAAGAGCTGCCAGGCACATATTAGCTAGTTTTACTTGTAAGTGGGGTTGGAAATGCTTTTCGGGCTCAGTACTGGGCTCAAACATGCAGCCCTGAGGTCTCTCATGATTGCAGGTGGTTAAATAGAAATTCGCTGCTCAGCTGACCCGGCAGGACCAAATATATGCCAAAAATGTACGCAGAATGAGCTTTTCAGTGAATAGCAGCCAGGCACATTTTAGCTAGTTTTACTTGTAAGTGGGGTTGGAAACACTTTTCAGGCTCAGTACTGCACTCAAAACATGCAGCCCTAAGGTCTCTCATGATAGCAGGTGGTTAAGTAGAAATTTGCCACTTGGCTGACCCAGCAGGAGCAAACGTATGCCAAAAAGGTACACAGAATGAGCTTTTCAGTGAATAGCAGCCAGGCACATTTTAGCTAGTTTTACTTGTAAGTGGGGTTGGAAACGCTTTTCAGGATCAGTACTGGGCTCAAAACATGCAGCTCTGAGGTCTCTCCTGATAGGAGGTAGTTAAGTAGAACTTCGCTGCTCAGCTGACCCGGCAGGAGCAAATGTATGCCAAAAATGTACGCAGAATGAGCTTTTCAGTGACCAGCAGCCAGGCACATTTTAGCTCGTTTTACTTGTAAGTGGGGTTGGAAACGCTTTTCAGGCTCAGTACTGCGCTCAAAACATGCAGCCCAGAGGTCTCTCATGATAGCAGGTGGTTAAATAGAAATTCGCTGCTCAGCTGACCCGGCAGGAGCAAACGTATGCCAAAAATGTATGCAGAATGAGCTTTTCAGTGAAGAGCTGCCAGGCACATTTTAGCTAGTTTTACTTGTAAGTGGGGTTGGAAATGCTTTTCGGGCTCAGTACTGGGCTCAAACATGCAGCCCTGAGGTCTCTCAAGATTGCAGGTGGTTAAATAGAAATTCGCTGCTCAGCTGACCCGGCAGGACCAAATATATGCCAAAAATGTACGCAGAATGAGCTTTTCAGTGAATAGCAGCCAGGCACATTTTAGCTAGTTTTACTTGTAAGTGGGGTTGGAAACACTTTTCAGGCTCAGTACTGCACTCAAAACATGCAGCCCTAAGGTCTCTCATGATAGCAGGTGGTTAAGTAGAGATTTGCCACTTGGCTGACCCAGCAGGAGCAAACGTATGCCAAAAAGGTACACAGAATGAGCTTTTCAGTGAATAGCAGCCAGGCACATTTTAGCTAGTTTTACTTGTAAGTGGGGTTGGAAACGCTTTTCAGGATCAGTACTGGGCTCAAAACATGCAGCTCTGAGGTCTCTCCTGATAGGAGGTAGTTAAGTAGAACTTCGCTGCTCAGCTGACCCGGCAGGAGCAAATGTATGCCAAAAATGTACGCAGAATGAGCTTTTCAGTGACCAGCAGCCAGGCACATTTTAGCTCGTTTTACTTGTAAGTGGGGTTGGAAACGCTTTTCAGGCTCAGTACTGCGCTCAAAACATGCAGCCCTGAGGTCTCTCATGATAGCAGGTGGTTAAATAGAAATTCGCTGCTCAGCTGACCCGGCAGGAGCAAACGTATGCCAAAAATGTATGCAGAATGAGCTTTTCAGTGAAGAGCTGCCAGGCACATATTAGCTAGTTTTACTTGTAAGTGGGGTTGGAAATGCTTTTCGGGCTCAGTACTGGGCTCAAACATGCAGCCCTGAGGTCTCTCATGATTGCAGGTGGTTAAATAGAAATTCGCTGCTCAGCTGACCCGGCAGGACCAAATATATGCCAAAAATGTACGCAGAATGAGCTTTTCAGTGAATAGCAGCCAGGCACATTTTAGCTAGTTTTACTTGTAAGTGGGGTTGGAAACACTTTTCAGGCTCAGTACTGCACTCAAAACATGCAGCCCTAAGGTCTCTCATGATAGCAGGTGGTTAAGTAGAGATTTGCCACTTGGCTGACCCAGCAGGAGCAAACGTATGCCAAAAAGGTACACAGAATGAGCTTTTCAGTGAATAGCAGCCAGGCACATTTTAGCTAGTTTTACTTGTAAGTGGGGTTGGAAACGCTTTTCAGGATCAGTACTGGGCTCAAAACATGCAGCTCTGAGGTCTCTCCTGATAGGAGGTAGTTAAGTAGAACTTCGCTGCTCAGCTGACCCGGCAGGAGCAAATGTATGCCAAAAATGTACGCAGAATGAGCTTTTCAGTGACCAGCAGCCAGGCACATTTTAGCTCGTTTTACTTGTAAGTGGGGTTGGAAACGCTTTTCAGGCTCAGTACTGCGCTCAAAACATGCAGCCCTGAGGTCTCTCATGATAGCAGGTGGTTAAATAGAAATTCGCTGCTCAGCTGACCCGGCAGGAGCAAACGTATGCCACAAATGTATGCAGAATGAGCTTTTCAGTGAAGAGCTGCCAGGCACATATTAGCTAGTTTTACTTGTAAGTGGGGTTGGAAATGCTTTTCGGGCTCAGTACTGGGCTCAAACATGCAGCCCTGAGGTCTCTCATGATTGCAGGTGGTTAAATAGAAATTCGCTGCTCAGCTGACCCGGCAGAACCAAATATATGCCAAAAATGTACGCAGAATGAGCTTTTCAGTGAATAGCAGCCAGGCACATTTTAGCTAGTTTTACTTGTAAGTGGGGTTGGAAACACTTTTCAGGCTCAGTACTGCACTCAAAACATGCAGCCCTAAGGTCTCTCATGATAGCAGGTGGTTAAGTAGAAATTTGCCACTTGGCTGACCCAGCAGGAGCAAACGTATGCCAAAAAGGTACACAGAATGAGCTTTTCAGTGAATAGCAGCCAGGCACATTTTAGCTAGTTTTACTTGTAAGTGGGGTTGGAAACGCTTTTCAGGATCAGTACTGGGCTCAAAACATGCAGCTCTGAGGTCTCTCCTGATAGGAGGTAGTTAAGTAGAACTTCGCTGCTCAGCTGACCCGGCAGGAGCAAATGTATGCCAAAAATGTACGCAGAATGAGCTTTTCAGTGACCAGCAGCCAGGCACATTTTAGCTCGTTTTACTTGTAAGTGGGGTTGGAAACGCTTTTCAGGCTCAGTACTGCGCTCAAAACATGCAGCCCTGAGGTCTCTCATGATAGCAGGTGGTTAAATAGAAATTCGCTGCTCAGCTGACCCGGCAGGAGCAAACGTATGCCAAAAATGTATGCAGAATGAGCTTTTCAGTGAAGAGCTGCCAGGCACATATTAGCTAGTTTTACTTGTAAGTGGGGTTGGAAATGCTTTTCGGGCTCAGTACTGGGCTCAAACATGCAGCCCTGAGGTCTCTCATGATTGCAGGTGGTTAAATAGAAATTCGCTGCTCAGCTGACCCGGCAGGACCAAATATATGCCAAAAATGTACGCAGAATGAGCTTTTCAGTGAATAGCAGCCAGGCACATTTTAGCTAGTTTTACTTGTAAGTGGGGTTGGAAACACTTTTCAGGCTCAGTACTGCACTCAAAACATGCAGCCCTAAGGTCTCTCATGATAGCAGGTGGTTAAGTAGAAATTTGCAACTTGGCTGACCCAGCAGGAGCAAACGTATGCCAAAAAGGTACACAGAATGAGCTTTTCAGTGAATAGCAGCCAGGCACATTTTAGCTAGTTTTACTTGTAAGTGGGGTTGGAAACGCTTTTCAGGATCAGTACTGGGCTCAAAACATGCAGCTCTGAGGTCTCTCCTGATAGGAGGTAGTTAAGTAGAACTTCGCTGCTCAGCTGACCCGGCAGGAGCAAATGTATGCCAAAAATGTACGCAGAATGAGCTTTTCAGTGACTAGCAGCCAGGCACATTTTAGCTCGTTTTACTTGTAAGTGGGGTTGGAAACGCTTTTCAGGCTCAGTACTGCGCTCACAACATGCAGCCCTGAGGTCTCTCATGATAGCAGGTGGTTAAATAGAAATTCGCTGCTCAGCTGACCCGGCCGGAGCAAACGTATGCCAAAAATGTACGCAGAATGAGCTTTTCAGTGAAGAGCAGCCAGGTACATTTTAGCTAGTTTTACTTGTAAGTGGGGTTGGAAATGCTTTTCAGGCTCAGTACTGGGCTCAAAAGATGCAGCTCTGAGATCTCTCCTGATAGGAGGTAGTTAAGTAGAACTTCGCTGATCAGCTGACCCGGCAGGAGCAAATGTATGCCAAAAATGTATGCAGAATGAGCTTTTCAGTGAAGAGCAGCCAGGCACATTCTAGCAAGTTTTACTTGTAAGTGAGGTTGGAAACGCTGTTCAGGCTCAGTACTGCGCTCAAAAGATGCAGCCCTGAGGTCTCTCATGATAGCAGGTGGTTAAATAGAAATTCGCTGCTCAGCTGACCCGGAAGGAGCAAACGTATGCCAAAAATGTACACAGAATGAGCTTTTCAGTGAATAGCAGCCAGGGGCATTTTAGCTAGTTTTACTTGTAAGTGGGGTTGGAAACGCTTTTCAGGATCAGTACTGGGCTCAAAACATGCAGCCCTGAGGTCTCTCATGATAGCAGGTGGTTAAATAGAAATTCGCTGCTCAGCTGACCCGGAAGGAGCAAACGTATGCCAAAAATGTAAGCAGAATGAGCTTTTCAGTGACTAGCAGCCAGGCACATTTTAGCTAGTTTTACTTGTAAGTGGGGTTGGAAACGCTTTTCAGGATCAGTACTGGGCTCAAAACATGCAGCCCTGAGGTCTCTCATGATAGCAGATGGTTAAGTAGAACTTCGCTGCTCAGCTGACCCGGCAGGAGCAAATGTATGCCAAAAATGTACGCAGAATCAGCTTTTCAGTGAAGAGCAGCCGGGCACATTCTAGCAAGTTTTACTTGTAAGTGGGGTCAGAAACGCTTTTCAGGCTCAGTACTGCGCTCAAAAGATGCAGCCCTGAGGTGTCTCATGATATCAGGTGGTTAAATAGAAATTCGCTGCTCAGCTGACCCGGCAGGAGCAAACGTATGCCAAAAATGTACACAGAATGAGCTTTTCAGTGAATAGCAGCCAGGCACATTTTAGCTAGTTTTACTTGTAAGTGGGGTTGGAAACGCTTTTCAGGATCAGTACTGGGCTCAAAACATGCAGCCCTGAGGTCTCTCATGATAGCAGATGGTTAAGTAGAACTTCGCTGCTCAGCTGACCCGGCAGGAGCAAATGTATGCCAAAAATGTACGCAGAATCAGCTTTTCAGTGAAGAGCAGCCGGGCACATTCTAGCAAGTTTTACTTGTAAGTGGGGTCAGAAACGCTTTTCAGGCTCAGTACTGCGCTCAAAAGATGCAGCCCTGAGGTGTCTCATGATATCAGGTGGTTAAATAGAAATTCGCTGCTCAGCTGACCCGGCAGGAGCAAACGTATGCCAAAAATGTACACAGAATGAGCTTTTCAGTGAATAGCAGCCAGGCACATTTTAGCTAGTTTTACTTGTAAGTGGGGTTGGAAACGCTTTTCAGGCTCAGTACTGCGCTCAAAAGATGAAGCCCTGAGGTCTCTCATGATGATAGCAGGTGATTAAGTAGAAATTTGCCACTTGGCTGACCCAGCAGGAGCAAACGTATGCCAAAAAAGTGGGGTTGGAAACGCTTTTCAGGATCAGTACTGGGCTCAAAACATGCAGCCCTGAGGTCTCTCATGATAGCAGATGGTTAAGTAGAACTTCGCTGCTCAGCTGACCCGGCAGGAGCAAATGTATGCCAAAAATGTACGCAGAATCAGCTTTTCAGTGAAGAGCAGCCGGGCACATTCTAGCAAGTTTTACTTGTAAGTGGGGTCAGAAACGCTTTTCAGGATCAGTACTGGGCTCAAAACATGCAGCCCTGAGGTCTCTCATGATAGCAGGTGGTTAAATAGAAATTCGCTGCTCAGCTGACCCGGCAGGAGCAAACGTATGCCAAAAATGTATGCAGAATGAGCTTTTCAGTGAAGAGCTGCCAGGCACATTTTAGCTAGTTTTACTTGTAAGTGGGGTTGGAAATGCTTTTCGGGCTCAGTACTGGGCTCAAACATGCAGCCCTGAGGTCTCTCAAGATTGCAGGTGGTTAAATAGAAATTCGCTGCTCAGCTGACCCGGCAGGACCAAATATATGCCAAAAATGTACGCAGAATGAGCTTTTCAGTGAATAGCAGCCAGGCACATTTTAGCTAGTTTTACTTGTAAGTGGGGTTGGAAACACTTTTCAGGCTCAGTACTGCACTCAAAACATGCAGCCCTAAGGTCTCTCATGATAGCAGGTGGTTAAGTAGAGATTTGCCACTTGGCTGACCCAGCAGGAGCAAACGTATGCCAAAAAGGTACACAGAATGAGCTTTTCAGTGAATAGCAGCCAGGCACATTTTAGCTAGTTTTACTTGTAAGTGGGGTTGGAAACGCTTTTCAGGATCAGTACTGGGCTCAAAACATGCAGCTCTGAGGTCTCTCCTGATAGGAGGTAGTTAAGTAGAACTTCGCTGCTCAGCTGACCCGGCAGGAGCAAATGTATGCCAAAAATGTAAGCAGAATGAGCTTTTCAGTGACCAGCAGCCAGGCACATTTTAGCTCGTTTTACTTGTAAGTGGGGTTGGGAACGCTTTTCAGGCTCAGTACTGCGCTCAAAACATGCAGCCCTGAGGTCTCTCATGATAGCAGGTGGTTAAATAGAAATTCGCTGCTCAGCTGACCCGGCAGGAGCAAACGTATGCCAAAAATGTATGCAGAATGAGCTTTTCAGTGAAGAGCTGCCAGGCACATATTAGCTAGTTTTACTTGTAAGTGTGGTTGGAAATGCTTTTCGGGCTCAGTACTGGGCTCAAACATGCAGCCCTGAGGTCTCTCATGATTGCAGGTGGTTAAATAGAAATTCGCGGCTCAGCTGACCCGGCAGGACCAAATATATGCCAAAAATGTACGCAGAATGAGCTTTTCAGTGAATAGCAGCCAGGCACATTTTAGCTAGTTTTACTTGTAAGTGGGGTTGGAAACACTTTTCAGGCTCAGTACTGCACTCAAAACATGCAGCCCTAAGGTCTCTCATGATAGCAGGTGGTTAAGTAGAAATTTGCCACTTGGCTGACCCAGCAGGAGCCAACGTATGCCAAAAAGGTACACAGAATGAGCTTTTCAGTGAATAGCAGCCAGGCACATTTTAGCTAGTTTTACTTGTAAGTGGGGTTGGAAACGCTTTTCAGGATCAGTACTGGGCTCAAAACATGCAGCTCTGAGGTCTCTCCTGATAGGAGGTAGTTAAGTAGAACTTCGCTGCTCAGCTGACCCGGCAGGAGCAAATGTATGCCAAAAATGTACGCAGAATGAGCTTTTCAGTGACCAGCAGCCAGGCACATTTTAGCTCGTTTTACTTGTAAGTGGGGTTGGAAACGCTTTTCAGGCTCAGTACTGCGCTCAAAACATGCAGCCCTGAGGTCTCTCATGATAGCAGGTGGTTAAATAGAAATTCGCTGCTCAGCTGACCCGGCAGGAGCAAACGTATGCCAAAAATGTATGCAGAATGAGCTTTTCAGTGAAGAGCTGCCAGGCACATATTAGCTAGTTTTACTTGTAAGTGGGGTTGGAAATGCTTTTCGGGCTCAGTACTGGGCTCAAACATGCAGCCCTGAGGTCTCTCATGATTGCAGGTGGTTAAATAGAAATTCGCTGCTCAGCTGACCCGGCAGGACCAAATATATGCCAAAAATGTATGCAGAATGAGCTTTTCAGTGAATAGCAGCCAGGCACATTTTAGCTAGTTTTACTTGTAAGTGGGGTTGGAAACACTTTTCAGGCTCAGTACTGCACTCAAAACATGCAGCCCTAAGGTCTCTCATGATAGCAGGTGGTTAAGTAGAAATTTGCCACTTGGCTGACCCAGCAGGAGCAAACGTATGCCAAAAAGGTACACAGAATGAGCTTTTCAGTGAATAGCAGCCAGGCACATTTTAGCTAGTTTTACTTGTAAGTGGGATTGGAAACGCTTTTCAGGATCAGTACTGGGCTCAAAACATGCAGCTCTGAGGTCTCTCCTGATAGGAGGTAGTTAAGTAGAACTTCGCTGCTCAGCTGACCCGGCAGGAGCAAATGTATGCCAAAAATGTACGCAGAATGAGCTTTTCAGTGACTAGCAGCCAGGCACATTTTAGCTCGTTTTACTTGTAAGTGGGGTTGGAAACGCTTTTCAGGCTCAGTACTGCGCTCACAACATGCAGCCCTGAGGTCTCTCATGATAGCAGGTGGTTAAATAGAAATTCGCTGCTCAGCTGACCCGGCCGGAGCAAACGTATGCCAAAAATGTACGCAGAATGAGCTTTTCAGTGAAGAGCAGCCAGGTACATTTTAGCTAGTTTTACTTGTAAGTGGGGTTGGAAATGCTTTTGAGGCTCAGTACTGGGCTCAAAAGATGCAGCTCTGAGATCTCTCCTGATAGGAGGTAGTTAAGTAGAACTTCGCTGATCAGCTGACCCGGCAGGAGCAAATGTATGCCAAAAATGTATGCAGAATGAGCTTTTCAGTGAAGAGCAGCCAGGCACATTCTAGCAAGTTTTACTTGTAAGTGGGGTTGGAAACGCTGTTCAGGCTCAGTACTGCGCTCAAAAGATGCAGCCCTGAGGTCTCTCATGATAGCAGGTGGTTAAAAGAAATTTGCCATTTGGCTGACCCAGCAGGAGCAAATGTATGCCAAAAATGTATGCAGAATGAGCTTTTCAGTGAAGAGCAGCCAGGCACATTCTAGCAAGTTTTACTTGTAAGTGGGGTTGGAAACGCTGTTCAGGCTCAGTACTGCGCTCAAAAGATGCAGCCCTGAGGTCTCTCATGATAGCAGGTGGTTAAAAGAAATTTGCCATTTGGCTGACCCAGCAGGAGCAAATGTATGCCAAAAATGTACACAGAATGAGCTTTTCAGTGAATAGCAGCCAGGCGCATTTTAGCTAGTTTTACTTGTAAGTGGGGTTGGAAACGCTTTTCAGGATCAGTACTGGGCTCAAAACATGCAGCCCTGAGGTCTCTCATGATAGCAGGTGATTAAATAGAAATTCGCTGCTCAGCTGACCCGGCAGGAGCAAATGTATGCCAAAAATGTATGCAGATTAAGCTTTTCAGTGAATAGCAGCCAGGCACATTTTAGCTAGTTTTACTTGTAAGTGGGGTTGGAAACGCTTTTCAGGCTCAGTACTGCGCTCAAAAAATGCAGCCCTGAGGTCTCTCGTGATAGCAGGTGGTTAAATAGAAATTCGCTGCTCAGCTGACCCGGAAGGAGCAAACGTATGCCAACAATGTACACAGAATGAGCTTTTCAGTGAATAGCAGCCAGGCGCATTTTAGCTAGTTTTACTTGTAAGTGGGGTTGGAAACGCTTTTCAGGATCAGTACTGGGCTCAAAACATGCAGCCCTGAGGTCTCTCATGATAGCAGGTGGTTAAATAGAAATTCGCTGCTCAGCTGACCCGGAAGGAGCAAACGTATGCCAAAAATGTAAGCAGAATGAGCTTTTCAGTGACTAGCAGCCAGGCACATTTTAGCTAGTTTTACTTGTAAGTCGGGTTGGAAACGCTTTTCAGGATCAGTACTGGGCTCAAAACATGCAGCCCTGAGGTCTCTCATGATAGCAGATGGTTAAGTAGAACTTCGCTGCTCAGCTGACCCGGCAGGAGCAAATGTATGCCAAAAATGTACGCAGAATCAGCTTTTCAGTGAAGAGCAGCCGGGCACATTCTAGCAAGTTTTACTTGTAAGTGGGGTCAGAAACGCTTTTCAGGCTCAGTACTGCGCTCAAAAGATGCAGCCCTGAGGTCTCTCATGATGATAGCAGGTGGTTAAGTAGAAATTTGCCACTTGGCTGACCCAGCAGGAGCAAACGTATGCCAAAAATGTACACAGAATGAGCTTTTCAGTGAATAGCAGCCAGGCACATTTTAGCTAGTTTTACTTGTAAGTGGGGTTGGAAACGCTTTTCAGGCTCAGTACTGCGCTCAAAAGATGCAGCCCTGAGGTCTCTCATGATGATAGCAGGTGGTTAAGTAGAAATTTGCCACTTGGCTGACCCAGCAGGAGCAAACGTATGCCAAAAATGTACACAGAATGAGCTTTTCAGTGAATAGCAGCCAGGCACATTTTAGCTAGTTTTACTTGTAAGTGGGGTTGGAAACGCTTTTCAGGATCAGTACTGGGCTCAAAACATGCAGCCCTGAGGTCTCTCATGATAGCAGGTGGTTAAATAGAAATTCGCTGCTCAGCTGACCCGGCAGGAGCAAACGTATGCCAAAAATGTATGCAGAATGAGCTTTTCAGTGAAGAGCTGCCAGACACATTTTAGCTAGTTTTACTTGTAAGTGGGGTTGGAAACACTTTTCAGGCTCAGTACTGCACTCAAAACATGCAACCCTAAGGTATCTCATGATAGCAGGTGGTTAAGTAGAAATTTGCCACTTGGCTGACCCAGCAGGAGCAAACGTATTCCAAAAATGTACACAGAATGAGCTTTTCAGTGAATAGCAGCCAAGCACATTTTAGCTAGTTTTACTTGTAAGTGGGGTTGGAAACGCTTTTCAGGGTCAGTACTGGGCTCAAAACATGCAGCTCTGAGGTCTCTCCTGATAGGAGGTAGTTAAGTAGAACTTCGCTGCTCAGCTGACCCGGCAGGAGCAAATGTATGCCAAAAATGTACGCAGAATGAGCTTTTCAGTGACTAGCAGCCAGGCACATTTTAGCTCGTTTTACTTGTAAGTGGGGTTGGAAACGCTTTTCACGCTCAGTACTGCGCTCAAAACATGCAGACCTGAGGTCTCTCATGATAGCAGGTGGTTAAATAGAAATTCGCTGCTCAGCTGACCCGGCCGGAGCAAACGTATGCCAAAAATGTACGCAGAATGAGCTTTTCAGTGAAGAGCAGCCAGGCACATTCTAGCAAGTTTTACTTGTAAGTGGGGTTGGAAACGCTTTTCAGGCTCAGTACTGCGCTCAAAAGATGCAGCCCTGAGGTCTCTCATGATGATAGCAGGTGGTTAAGTAGAAATTTGCCACTTGGCTGACCCAGCAGGAGCAAACGTATGCCAAAAATGTACACAGAATGAGCTTTTCAGTGAATAGCAGCCAGGCACATTTTAGCTAGTTTTACTTGTAAGTGGGGTTGGAAACGCTTTTCAGGATCAGTACTGGGCTCAAAACATGCAGCCCTGAGGTCTCTCATGATAGCAGGTGGTTAAATAGAAATTCGCTGCTCAGCTGACCCGGAAGGAGCAAACGTATGCCAAAAATGTAAGCAGAATGAGCTTTTCAGTGACTAGCAGCCAGGCACATTTTAGCTAGTTTTACTTGTAAGTGGGGTTGGAAACGCTTTTCAGGATCAGTACTGGGCTCAAAACATGCAGCCCTGAGGTCTCTCATGATAGCAGATGGTTAAGTAGAACTTCGCTGCTCAGCTGACCCGGCAGGAGCAAATGTATGCCAAAAATGTACGCAGAATCAGCTTTTCAGTGAAGAGCAGCCGGGCACATTCTAGCAAGTTTTACTTGTAAGTGGGGTCAGAAACGCTTTTCAGGCTCAGTACTGCGCTCAAAAGATGCAGCCCTGAGGTGTCTCATGATATCAGGTGGTTAAATAGAAATTCGCTGCTCAGCTGACCCGGCAGGAGCAAACGTATGCCAAAAATGTACACAGAATGAGCTTTTCAGTGAATAGCAGCCAGGCACATTTTAGCTAGTTTTACTTGTAAGTGGGGTTGGAAACGCTTTTCAGGATCAGTACTGGGCTCAAAACATGCAGCCCTGAGGTCTCTCATGATAGCAGATGGTTAAGTAGAACTTCGCTGCTCAGCTGACCCGGCAGGAGCAAATGTATGCCAAAAATGTACGCAGAATCAGCTTTTCAGTGAAGAGCAGCCGGGCACATTCTAGCAAGTTTTACTTGTAAGTGGGGTCAGAAACGCTTTTCAGGCTCAGTACTGCGCTCAAAAGATGCAGCCCTGAGGTGTCTCATGATATCAGGTGGTTAAATAGAAATTCGCTGCTCAGCTGACCCGGCAGGAGCAAACGTATGCCAAAAATGTACACAGAATGAGCTTTTCAGTGAATAGCAGCCAGGCACATTTTAGCTAGTTTTACTTGTAAGTGGGGTTGGAAACGCTTTTCAGGCTCAGTACTGCGCTCAAAAGATGAAGCCCTGAGGTCTCTCATGATGATAGCAGGTGATTAAGTAGAAATTTGCCACTTGGCTGACCCAGCAGGAGCAAACGTATGCCAAAAAAGTGGGGTTGGAAACGCTTTTCAGGATCAGTACTGGGCTCAAAACATGCAGCCCTGAGGTCTCTCATGATAGCAGATGGTTAAGTAGAACTTCGCTGCTCAGCTGACCCGGCAGGAGCAAATGTATGCCAAAAATGTACGCAGAATCAGCTTTTCAGTGAAGAGCAGCCGGGCACATTCTAGCAAGTTTTACTTGTAAGTGGGGTCAGAAACGCTTTTCAGGATCAGTACTGGGCTCAAAACATGCAGCCCTGAGGTCTCTCATGATAGCAGGTGGTTAAATAGAAATTCGCTGCTCAGCTGACCCGGCAGGAGCAAACGTATGCCAAAAATGTATGCAGAATGAGCTTTTCAGTGAAGAGCTGCCAGGCACATTTTAGCTAGTTTTACTTGTAAGTGGGGTTGGAAATGCTTTTCGGGCTCAGTACTGGGCTCAAACATGCAGCCCTGAGGTCTCTCAAGATTGCAGGTGGTTAAATAGAAATTCGCTGCTCAGCTGACCCGGCAGGACCAAATATATGCCAAAAATGTACGCAGAATGAGCTTTTCAGTGAATAGCAGCCAGGCACATTTTAGCTAGTTTTACTTGTAAGTGGGGTTGGAAACACTTTTCAGGCTCAGTACTGCACTCAAAACATGCAGCCCTAAGGTCTCTCATGATAGCAGGTGGTTAAGTAGAGATTTGCCACTTGGCTGACCCAGCAGGAGCAAACGTATGCCAAAAAGGTACACAGAATGAGCTTTTCAGTGAATAGCAGCCAGGCACATTTTAGCTAGTTTTACTTGTAAGTGGGGTTGGAAACGCTTTTCAGGATCAGTACTGGGCTCAAAACATGCAGCTCTGAGGTCTCTCCTGATAGGAGGTAGTTAAGTAGAACTTCGCTGCTCAGCTGACCCGGCAGGAGCAAATGTATGCCAAAAATGTAAGCAGAATGAGCTTTTCAGTGACCAGCAGCCAGGCACATTTTAGCTCGTTTTACTTGTAAGTGGGGTTGGGAACGCTTTTCAGGCTCAGTACTGCGCTCAAAACATGCAGCCCTGAGGTCTCTCATGATAGCAGGTGGTTAAATAGAAATTCGCTGCTCAGCTGACCCGGCAGGAGCAAACGTATGCCAAAAATGTATGCAGAATGAGCTTTTCAGTGAAGAGCTGCCAGGCACATATTAGCTAGTTTTACTTGTAAGTGTGGTTGGAAATGCTTTTCGGGCTCAGTACTGGGCTCAAACATGCAGCCCTGAGGTCTCTCATGATTGCAGGTGGTTAAATAGAAATTCGCGGCTCAGCTGACCCGGCAGGACCAAATATATGCCAAAAATGTACGCAGAATGAGCTTTTCAGTGAATAGCAGCCAGGCACATTTTAGCTAGTTTTACTTGTAAGTGGGGTTGGAAACACTTTTCAGGCTCAGTACTGCACTCAAAACATGCAGCCCTAAGGTCTCTCATGATAGCAGGTGGTTAAGTAGAAATTTGCCACTTGGCTGACCCAGCAGGAGCCAACGTATGCCAAAAAGGTACACAGAATGAGCTTTTCAGTGAATAGCAGCCAGGCACATTTTAGCTAGTTTTACTTGTAAGTGGGGTTGGAAACGCTTTTCAGGATCAGTACTGGGCTCAAAACATGCAGCTCTGAGGTCTCTCCTGATAGGAGGTAGTTAAGTAGAACTTCGCTGCTCAGCTGACCCGGCAGGAGCAAATGTATGCCAAAAATGTACGCAGAATGAGCTTTTCAGTGACCAGCAGCCAGGCACATTTTAGCTCGTTTTACTTGTAAGTGGGGTTGGAAACGCTTTTCAGGCTCAGTACTGCGCTCAAAACATGCAGCCCTGAGGTCTCTCATGATAGCAGGTGGTTAAATAGAAATTCGCTGCTCAGCTGACCCGGCAGGAGCAAACGTATGCCAAAAATGTATGCAGAATGAGCTTTTCAGTGAAGAGCTGCCAGGCACATATTAGCTAGTTTTACTTGTAAGTGGGGTTGGAAATGCTTTTCGGGCTCAGTACTGGGCTCAAACATGCAGCCCTGAGGTCTCTCATGATTGCAGGTGGTTAAATAGAAATTCGCTGCTCAGCTGACCCGGCAGGACCAAATATATGCCAAAAATGTATGCAGAATGAGCTTTTCAGTGAATAGCAGCCAGGCACATTTTAGCTAGTTTTACTTGTAAGTGGGGTTGGAAACACTTTTCAGGCTCAGTACTGCACTCAAAACATGCAGCCCTAAGGTCTCTCATGATAGCAGGTGGTTAAGTAGAAATTTGCCACTTGGCTGACCCAGCAGGAGCAAACGTATGCCAAAAAGGTACACAGAATGAGCTTTTCAGTGAATAGCAGCCAGGCACATTTTAGCTAGTTTTACTTGTAAGTGGGATTGGAAACGCTTTTCAGGATCAGTACTGGGCTCAAAACATGCAGCTCTGAGGTCTCTCCTGATAGGAGGTAGTTAAGTAGAACTTCGCTGCTCAGCTGACCCGGCAGGAGCAAATGTATGCCAAAAATGTACGCAGAATGAGCTTTTCAGTGACTAGCAGCCAGGCACATTTTAGCTCGTTTTACTTGTAAGTGGGGTTGGAAACGCTTTTCAGGCTCAGTACTGCGCTCACAACATGCAGCCCTGAGGTCTCTCATGATAGCAGGTGGTTAAATAGAAATTCGCTGCTCAGCTGACCCGGCCGGAGCAAACGTATGCCAAAAATGTACGCAGAATGAGCTTTTCAGTGAAGAGCAGCCAGGTACATTTTAGCTAGTTTTACTTGTAAGTGGGGTTGGAAATGCTTTTGAGGCTCAGTACTGGGCTCAAAAGATGCAGCTCTGAGATCTCTCCTGATAGGAGGTAGTTAAGTAGAACTTCGCTGATCAGCTGACCCGGCAGGAGCAAATGTATGCCAAAAATGTATGCAGAATGAGCTTTTCAGTGAAGAGCAGCCAGGCACATTCTAGCAAGTTTTACTTGTAAGTGGGGTTGGAAACGCTGTTCAGGCTCAGTACTGCGCTCAAAAGATGCAGCCCTGAGGTCTCTCATGATAGCAGGTGGTTAAAAGAAATTTGCCATTTGGCTGACCCAGCAGGAGCAAATGTATGCCAAAAATGTATGCAGAATGAGCTTTTCAGTGAAGAGCAGCCAGGCACATTCTAGCAAGTTTTACTTGTAAGTGGGGTTGGAAACGCTGTTCAGGCTCAGTACTGCGCTCAAAAGATGCAGCCCTGAGGTCTCTCATGATAGCAGGTGGTTAAAAGAAATTTGCCATTTGGCTGACCCAGCAGGAGCAAATGTATGCCAAAAATGTACACAGAATGAGCTTTTCAGTGAATAGCAGCCAGGCGCATTTTAGCTAGTTTTACTTGTAAGTGGGGTTGGAAACGCTTTTCAGGATCAGTACTGGGCTCAAAACATGCAGCCCTGAGGTCTCTCATGATAGCAGGTGATTAAATAGAAATTCGCTGCTCAGCTGACCCGGCAGGAGCAAATGTATGCCAAAAATGTATGCAGATTAAGCTTTTCAGTGAATAGCAGCCAGGCACATTTTAGCTAGTTTTACTTGTAAGTGGGGTTGGAAACGCTTTTCAGGCTCAGTACTGCGCTCAAAAAATGCAGCCCTGAGGTCTCTCGTGATAGCAGGTGGTTAAATAGAAATTCGCTGCTCAGCTGACCCGGAAGGAGCAAACGTATGCCAACAATGTACACAGAATGAGCTTTTCAGTGAATAGCAGCCAGGCGCATTTTAGCTAGTTTTACTTGTAAGTGGGGTTGGAAACGCTTTTCAGGATCAGTACTGGGCTCAAAACATGCAGCCCTGAGGTCTCTCATGATAGCAGGTGGTTAAATAGAAATTCGCTGCTCAGCTGACCCGGAAGGAGCAAACGTATGCCAAAAATGTAAGCAGAATGAGCTTTTCAGTGACTAGCAGCCAGGCACATTTTAGCTAGTTTTACTTGTAAGTCGGGTTGGAAACGCTTTTCAGGATCAGTACTGGGCTCAAAACATGCAGCCCTGAGGTCTCTCATGATAGCAGATGGTTAAGTAGAACTTCGCTGCTCAGCTGACCCGGCAGGAGCAAATGTATGCCAAAAATGTACGCAGAATCAGCTTTTCAGTGAAGAGCAGCCGGGCACATTCTAGCAAGTTTTACTTGTAAGTGGGGTCAGAAACGCTTTTCAGGCTCAGTACTGCGCTCAAAAGATGCAGCCCTGAGGTCTCTCATGATGATAGCAGGTGGTTAAGTAGAAATTTGCCACTTGGCTGACCCAGCAGGAGCAAACGTATGCCAAAAATGTACACAGAATGAGCTTTTCAGTGAATAGCAGCCAGGCACATTTTAGCTAGTTTTACTTGTAAGTGGGGTTGGAAACGCTTTTCAGGCTCAGTACTGCGCTCAAAAGATGCAGCCCTGAGGTCTCTCATGATGATAGCAGGTGGTTAAGTAGAAATTTGCCACTTGGCTGACCCAGCAGGAGCAAACGTATGCCAAAAATGTACACAGAATGAGCTTTTCAGTGAATAGCAGCCAGGCACATTTTAGCTAGTTTTACTTGTAAGTGGGGTTGGAAACGCTTTTCAGGATCAGTACTGGGCTCAAAACATGCAGCCCTGAGGTCTCTCATGATAGCAGGTGGTTAAATAGAAATTCGCTGCTCAGCTGACCCGGCAGGAGCAAACGTATGCCAAAAATGTATGCAGAATGAGCTTTTCAGTGAAGAGCTGCCAGACACATTTTAGCTAGTTTTACTTGTAAGTGGGGTTGGAAACACTTTTCAGGCTCAGTACTGCACTCAAAACATGCAACCCTAAGGTATCTCATGATAGCAGGTGGTTAAGTAGAAATTTGCCACTTGGCTGACCCAGCAGGAGCAAACGTATTCCAAAAATGTACACAGAATGAGCTTTTCAGTGAATAGCAGCCAAGCACATTTTAGCTAGTTTTACTTGTAAGTGGGGTTGGAAACGCTTTTCAGGGTCAGTACTGGGCTCAAAACATGCAGCTCTGAGGTCTCTCCTGATAGGAGGTAGTTAAGTAGAACTTCGCTGCTCAGCTGACCCGGCAGGAGCAAATGTATGCCAAAAATGTACGCAGAATGAGCTTTTCAGTGACTAGCAGCCAGGCACATTTTAGCTCGTTTTACTTGTAAGTGGGGTTGGAAACGCTTTTCACGCTCAGTACTGCGCTCAAAACATGCAGACCTGAGGTCTCTCATGATAGCAGGTGGTTAAATAGAAATTCGCTGCTCAGCTGACCCGGCCGGAGCAAACGTATGCCAAAAATGTACGCAGAATGAGCTTTTCAGTGAAGAGCAGCCAGGCACATTCTAGCAAGTTTTACTTGTAAGTGGGGTTGGAAACGCTTTTCAGGCTCAGTACTGCGCTCAAAAGATGCAGCCCTGAGGTCTCTCATGATGATAGCAGGTGGTTAAGTAGAAATTTGCCACTTGGCTGACCCAGCAGGAGCAAACGTATGCCAAAAATGTACACAGAATGAGCTTTTCAGTGAATAGCAGCCAGGCACATTTTAGCTAGTTTTACTTGTAAGTGGGGTTGGAAACGCTTTTCAGGATCAGTACTGGGCTCAAAACATGCAGCCCTGAGGTCTCTCATGATAGCAGGTGGTTAAATAGAAATTCGCTGCTCAGCTGACCCGGCAGGAGCAAACGTATGCCAAAAATGTATGCAGAATGAGCTTTTCAGTGAAGAGCTGCCAGGCACATTTTAGCTAGTTTTACTTGTAAGTGGGGTTGGAAATGCTTTTCGGGCTCAGTACTGGGCTCAAACATGCAGCCCTGAGGTCTCTCATGATTGCAGGTGGTTAAATAGAAATTCGCTGCTCAGCTGACCAAGCAGGACCAAATATATGCCAAAAATGTATGCAGAATGAGCTTTTCAGTGAAGAGCAGCCAGGCACATTCTAGCAAGTTTTACTTGTAAGTGGGGTTGGAAACGCTGTTCAGGCTCAGTACTGCGCTCAAAAGATGCAGCCCTGAGGTCTCTCATGATAGCAGGTGGTTAAAAGAAATTTGCCATTTGGCTGACCCAGCAGGAGCAAATGTATGCCAAAAATGTACACAGAATGAGCTTTTCAGTGAATAGCAGCCAGGCGCATTTTAGCTAGTTTTACCTGTAAGTGGGGTTGGAAACGCTTTTCAGGATCAGTACTGGGCTCAAAACATGCAGCCCTGAGGTCTCTCATGATAGCAGGTGATTAAATAGAAATTCGCTGCTCAGCTGACCCGGCAGGAGCAAATGTATGCCAAAAATGTATGCAGATTAAGCTTTTCAGTGAAGAGCAGCCGGGCACATTCTAGCAAGTTTTACTTGTAAGTGGGTTGGAAACGCTTTTCAGGCTCAGTACTGCGCTCAAAAGATGCAGCCCTGAGGTCTCTCATGATAGCAGGTGGTTAAATAGAAATTCGCTGCTCAGCTGACCCGGCAGGAGCAAACGTATGCCAAAAATGTACGCAGAATGATATTTTCAGTGAATAGCAGCCAGGCACATTTTAGCTAGTTTTACTTGTAAGTGGGGTTGGAAACACTTTTCAGGCTCAGTACTGCGCTCAAAAAATGCAGCCCTGAGGTCTCTCGTGATAGCAGGTGGTTAAATAGAAATTCGCTGCTCAGCTGACCCGGAAGGAGCAAACGTATGCCAACAATGTACACAGAATGAGCTTTTCAGTGAATAGCAGCCAGGAGCATTTTAGCTAGTTTTACTTGTAAGTGGGGTTGGAAACGCTTTTCAGGATCAGTACTCGGCTCAAAACATGCAGCCCTGAGGTCTCTCATGATAGCAGGTGGTTAAATAGAAATTCGCTGCTCAGCTGACCCGGAAGGAGCAAACGTATGCCAAAAATGTACACAGAAGGAGCTTTTCAGTGAATAGCAGCCAGGCACATTTTAGCTAGTTTTACTTGTAAGTGGGGTTGGAAACGCTTTTCAGGCTCAGTACTGCGCTCAAAAGATGCAGCCCTGAGGTCTCTCATGATGATAGCAGGTGGTTAAGTAGAAATTTGCCACTTGGCTGACCCAGCAGGAGCAAACGTATGCCAAAAATGTACACAGAATGAGCTTTTCAGTGAATAGCAGCCAGGCACATTTTAGCTAGTTTTACTTGTAAGTGGGGTTGGAAACGCTTTTCAGGATCAGTACTGGGCTCAAAACATGCAGCCCTGAGGTCTCTCATGATAGCAGGTGGTTAAATAGAAATTCGCTGCTCAGCTGACCCGGCAGGAGCAAACGTATGCCAAAAATGTATGCAGAATGAGCTTTTCAGTGAAGAGCTGCCAGACACATTTTAGCTAGTTTTACTTGTAAGTGGGGTTGGAAACACTTTTCAGGCTCAGTACTGCACTCAAAACATGCAGCCCTAAGGTATCTCATGATAGCAGGTGGTTAAGTAGAAATTTGCCACTTGGCTGACCCAGCAGGAGCAAACGTATGCCAAAAATGTACACAGAATGAGCTTTTCAGTGAATAGCAGCCAAGCACATTTTAGCTAGTTTTACTTGTAAGTGGGGTTGGAAACGCTTTCCAGGGTCAGTACTGGGCTCAAAACATGCAGCTCTGAGGTCTCTCCTGATAGGAGGTAGTTAAGTAGAACTTCGCTGCTCAGCTGACCCGGCAGGAGCAAATGTATGCCAAAAATGTACGCAGAATAAGCTTTTCAGTGACTAGCAGCCAGGCACATTTTAGCTCGTTTTACTTGTAAGTGGGGTTGGAAACGCTTTTCACGCTCAGTACTGCGCTCAAAACATGCAGACCTGAGGTCTCCATGATAGCAGGTGGTTAAATAGAAATTCGCTGCTCAGCTGACCCGGCCGGAGCAAACGTATGCCAAAAATGTACGCAGAATGAGCTTTTCAGTGAAGAGCAGCCAGGCACATTCTAGCAAGTTTTACTTGTAAGTGGGGTTGGAAACGCTTTTCAGGCTCAGTACTGCGCTCAAAAGATGCAGCCCTGAGGTCTCTCATGATGATAGCAGGTGGTTAAGTAGAAATTTGCCACTTGGCTGACCCAGCAGGAGCAAACGTATGCCAAAAATGTACACAGAATGAGCTTTTCAGTGAATAGCAGCCAGGCACATTTTAGCTAGTTTTACTTGTAAGTGGGGTTGGAAACGCTTTTCAGGATCAGTACTGGGCTCAAAACATGCAGCCCTGAGGTCTCTCATGATAGCAGGTGGTTAAATAGAAATTCGCTGCTCAGCTGACCCGGCAGGAGCAAACGTATGCCAAAAATGTATGCAGAATGAGCTTTTCAGTGAAGAGCTGCCAGGCACATTTTAGCTAGTTTTACTTGTAAGTGGGGTTGGAAATGCTTTTCGGGCTCAGTACTGGGCTCAAACATGCAGCCCTGAGGTCTCTCATGATTGCAGGTGGTTAAATAGAAATTCGCTGCTCAGCTGACCAAGCAGGACCAAATATATGCCAAAAATGTATGCAGAATGAGCTTTTCAGTGAAGAGCAGCCAGGCACATTCTAGCAAGTTTTACTTGTAAGTGGGGTTGGAAACGCTGTTCAGGCTCAGTACTGCGCTCAAAAGATGCAGCCCTGAGGTCTCTCATGATAGCAGGTGGTTAAAAGAAATTTGCCATTTGGCTGACCCAGCAGGAGCAAATGTATGCCAAAAATGTACACAGAATGAGCTTTTCAGTGAACAGCAGCCAGGCGCATTTTAGCTAGTTTTACCTGTAAGTGGGGTTGGAAACGCTTTTCAGGATCAGTACTGGGCTCAAAACATGCAGCCCTGAGGTCTCTCATGATAGCAGGTGATTAAATAGAAATTCGCTGCTCAGCTGACCCGGCAGGAGCAAATGTATGCCAAAAATGTATGCAGATTAAGCTTTTCAGTGAAGAGCAGCCGGGCACATTCTAGCAAGTTTTACTTGTAAGTGGGGTTGGAAACGCTTTTCAGGCTCAGTACTGCGCTCAAAAGATGCAGCCCTGAGGTCTCTCATGATATCAGGTGGTTAAATAGAAATTCGCTGCTCAGCTGACCCGGCAGGAGCAAACGTATGTCAAAAATGTACGCAGAATGAGCTTTTCAGTGAAGAGCTGCCAGGCACATTCTAGTAAGTTTTACTTGTAAGTGGGGTTGGAAAAGCTTTTCAGGCTCAGTACTGGGCTCAAAACATGCAGCCCTGAGGTCTCTCATGATAGCAGGTGGTTAAATAGAAATTCGCTGCTCAGCTGACCCGGCAGGAGCAAACGTATGCCAAAAATGTACGCAGAATGAGCTTTTCAGTGAATAGCAGCCAGGCACATTCTAGCTAGTTTTACTTGTAAGTGGGGTTGGAAACGCTTTTCAGGATCAGTACTGGGCTCAAAACATGCAGCCCTGAGGTCTCTCATGATAGCAGGTGGTTAAATAGAAATTCGCTGCTCTGCTGACCCGGCAGGAGCAAACGTATGCAAAAAAAATGTAAGCAGAATGAGCTTTTCAGTGAAGAGCTGCCAGGCACATTCTAGTAAGGTGTACTTGTAAGTGGGGTTGGAAAAGCTTTTCAGGCTCAGTACTGCGCTCATAAGATGCAGCCCTGAGGTCTCTCATGATAGCAGGTGGTTAAATAGAAATTCGCTGCTCAGCTGACCCGGCAGGAGCAAACGTATGCCAAAAATGTACGCAGAATTATATTTTCAGTGAATAGCAGCCAGGCACATTTTAGCTAGTTTTACTTGTAAGTGGGGTTGGAAACGCTTTTCAGGCTCAGTACTGCGCTCAAAAAATACAGCCCTGAGGTCTCTCATGATAGCAGGTGGTTAAATAGAAATTCGCTGCTCAGCTGACCCGGAAGGAGCAAACGTATGCCAAAAATGTACACAGAATGAGCTTTTCAGTGAATAGCAGCCAGGGGCATTTTAGCTAGTTTTACTTGTAAGTGGGGTTGGAAACGCTTTTCAGGATCAGTACTGGGCTCAAAACATGCAGCCCTGAGGTCTCTCATGATAGCAGGTGGTTAAATAGAAATTCGCTGCTCAGCTGACCCGGAAGGAGCAAACGTATGCCAAAAATGTAAGCAGAATGAGCTTTTCAGTGACTAGCAGCCAGGCACATTTTAGCTAGTTTTACTTGTAAGTGGGGTTGGAAACGCTTTTCAGGATCAGTACTGGGCTCAAAACATGCAGCCCTGAGGTCTCTCATGATAGCAGATGGTTAAGTAGAACTTCGCTGCTCAGCTGACCCGGCAGGAGCAAATGTATGCCAAAAATGTACGCAGAATCAGCTTTTCAGTGAAGAGCAGCCGGGCACATTCTAGCAAGTTTTACTTGTAAGTGGGGTCAGAAACGCTTTTCAGGCTCAGTACTGCGCTCAAAAGATGCAGCCCTGAGGTGTCTCATGATATCAGGTGGTTAAATAGAAATTCGCTGCTCAGCTGACCCGGCAGGAGCAAACGTATGCCAAAAATGTACACAGAATGAGCTTTTCAGTGAATAGCAGCCAGGCACATTTTAGCTAGTTTTACTTGTAAGTGGGGTTGGAAACGCTTTTCAGGCTCAGTACTGCGCTCAAAAGATGAAGCCCTGAGGTCTCTCATGATGATAGCAGGTGATTAAGTAGAAATTTGCCATTTGGCTGACCCAGCAGGAGCAAACGTATGCCAAAAATGTACACAGAATGAGCTTTTCAGTGAATAGCAGCCAGGCACATTTTAGCTAGTTTTACTTGTAAGTGGGGTTGGAAACGCTTTTCAGGATCAGTACTGGGCTCAAAACATGCAGCCCTG
Source organism: Lissotriton vulgaris (assembly GCF_964263255.1). Lineage (NCBI taxonomy): Eukaryota > Metazoa > Chordata > Amphibia > Caudata > Salamandridae > Lissotriton > Lissotriton vulgaris. The sequence goes on from NW_028246008.1 coordinate 94,956, forward strand.
AGGTCTCTCATGATAGCAGGTGGTTAAATAGAAATTCGCTGCTCAGCTGACCCGGCAGGAGCAAACGTATGCCAAAAATGTATGCAGAATGAGCTTTTCAGTGAAGAGCTGCCAGGCACATTTTAGCTAGTTTTACTTGTAAGTGGGGTTGGAAATGCTTTTCGGGCTCAGTACTGGGCTCAAACATGCAGCCCTGAGGTCTCTCATGATTGCAGGTGGTTAAATAGAAATTCGCTGCTCAGCTGACCCGGCAGGACCAAATATATGCCAAAAATGTACGCAGAATGAGCTTTTCAGTGAATAGCAGCCAGGCACATTTTAGCTAGTTTTACTTGTAAGTGGGGTTGGAAACACTTTTCAGGCTCAGTACTGCACTCAAAACATGCAGCCCTAAGGTCTCTCATGATAGCAGGTGGTTAAGTAGAAATTTGCCACTTGGCTGACCCAGCAGGAGCAAACGTATGCCAAAAAGGTACACAGAATGAGCTTTTCAGTGAATAGCAGCCAGGCACATTTTAGCTAGTTTTACTTGTAAGTGGGGCTGGAAACGCTTTTCAGGATCAGTACCGGGCTCAAAACGTGCAGCTCTGAGGTCTCTCCTGATAGGAGGTAGTTAAGTAGAACTTCGCTGCTCAGCTGACCCGGCAGGAGCAAATGTATGCCAAAAATGTACGCAGAATGAGATTTTCAGTGACCAGCAGCCAGGCACATTTTAGCTCGTTTTACTTGTAAGTGGGGTTGGAAACGCTTTTCAGGCTCAGTACTGCGCTCAAAACATGCAGCCCTGAGGTCTCTCATGATAGCAGGTGGTTAAATAGAAATTCGCTGCTCAGCTGACCCGGCAGGAGCAAACGTATGCCAAAAATGTATGCAGAATGAGCTTTTCAGTGAAGAGCTGCCAGGCACATTTTAGCTAGTTTTACTTGTAAGTGGGGTTGGAAATGCTTTTCGGGCTCAGTACTGGGCTCAAACATGCAGCCCTGAAGGTCTCTCATGATTGCAGGTGGTTAAATAGAAATTCGCTACTCAGCTGACCCGGCAGGACCAAATATATGCCAAAAATGTACGCAGAATGAGCTTTTCAGTGAATAGCAGCCAGGCACATTTTAGCTAGTTTTACTTGTAAGTGGGGTTGGAAACACTTTTCAGGCTCAGTACTGCACTCAAAACATGCAGCCCTAAGGTCTCTCATGATAGCAGGTGGTTAAAAGAAATTTGCCATTTGGCTGACCCAGCAGGAGCAAATGTATGCCAAAAATGTACACAGAATGAGCTTTTCAGTGAATAGCAGCCAGGCGCATTTTAGCTAGTTTTACTTGTAAGTGGGGTTGGAAACGCTTTTCAGGATCAGTACTGGGTTCAAAACATGCAGCCCTGAGGTCTCTCATGATAGCAGGTGGTTAAATAGAAATTCGCTGCTCAGCTGACCCGGCAGGAGCAAATGTATGCCAAAAATGTATGCAGAATGAGCTTTTCAGTGAAGAGCAGCCGGGCACATTCTAGCAAGTTTTACTTGTAAGTGGGGTCAGAAACGCTTTTCAGGCTCAGTACTGCGCTCAAAAGATGCAGCCCTGAGGTGTCTCATGATATCAGGTGGTTAAATAGAAATTCGCTGCTCAGCTGACCCGGCAGGAGCAAACGTATGCCAAAAATGTACGCAGAATGAGATTCTCAGTGAAGAGCAGCCAGGCACATTTTAGCTAGTTTTACTTGTAAGTGGGGTTGGAAAAGCTTAACAGGATCAGTACTGGGCTCAAAAGATGCAGCCCTGAGGTCTCTCATGATAGCAGGTGGTTAAGTAGAAATTCGCTGCTCAGCTGACCCGGCAGGAGCAAACGTATGCCAAAAATGTACACAGAATGAGCTTTTCAGTGAATAGCAGCCAGGCACATTTTAGCTAGTTTTACTTGTAAGTGGGGTTGGAAACCCTTTTCAGGCTCAGTACTGCGCTCAAAAGATGCAGCCCTGAGGTCTCTCATGATAGCAGGTGGTTAAGTAGACATTTGCCACTTGGCTGACCCAGCAGGAGCAAACGTATGCCAAAAATGTACACAGAATGAGCTTTTCAGTGAATAGCAGCCAGGCACATTTTAGCTAGTTTTACTTGTAAGTGGGGTTGGAAACGCTTTTCAGGATCAGTACTGGGCTCAAAACATGCAGCTCTGAGGTCTCTCCTGATAGGAGGTAGTTAAGTAGAACTTCGCTGCTCAGCTGACCAGGCAGGAGCAAATGTATGCCAAAAATGTACGCAGAATGAGCTTTTCAGTGAATAGCAGCCAGGCACATTTTAGCTAGTTTTACTTGTAAGTGGGGTTGAAAACGCTTTTCAGGATCAGTACTGGGCTCAAAACATGTAGCTCTGAGGTCTCTCCTGATAGGAGGTAGTTAAGTAGAACTTGGCTGCTCAGCTGACCCGGCAGGAGCAAATGTATGCCAAAAATGTACGCAGAATGAGCTTTTCAGTGACTAGCAGCCAGGCACATTTTAGCTCGTTTTACTTGTAAGTGGGGTTGGAAACGCTTTTCAGGCTCAGTACTGCGCTCAAAACATGCAGCCCTGAGGTCTCTCATGATAGCAGGTGGTTAAATAGAAATTCGCTGCTCAGCTGACCCGGCCAGAGCAAACGTATGCCAAAAATGTACGCAGAATGAGCTTTTCAGTGAATAGCAGCCAGGCACATTCTAGCTAGTTTTACTTGTAAGTGGGTTTGGAAACGCTTTTCAGGCTCAGTACTGGGCTCAAAACATGCAGCCCTGAGGTCTCCATGATAGCAGGTGGTTAAATAGAAATTCGCTGCTCAGCTGACCCGGTAGGAGCAAACGTATGCCAAAAATGTACGCAGAATGAGCTTTTCAGTGAAGAGCAGCCAGGCACATTTTAGCTAGTTTTACTTGCAAGTGGGGTTGGAAATGCTTTTCAGGCTCAGTACTGGGCTCAAAAGATGCAGCTCTGAGATCTCTCCTGATAGGAGGTAGTTAAGTAGAACTTCGCTGCTCAGCTGACAGGGCAGGAGCAAATGTATGCCAAAAATGTATGCAGAATGAGCTTTTCAGTGAAGAGCAGCCAGGCACATTCTAGCAAGTTTTACTTGTAAGTGGGGTTGGAAACGCTGTTCAGGCTCAGTACTGCGCTCAAAAGATGCACCCCTGAGGTCTCTCATGATAGCAGGTGGTTAAAAGAAATTTGCCATTTGGCTGACCCAGCAGGAGCAAATGTATGCCAAAAATGTACACAGAATGAGCTTTTCAGTGAATAGCAGCCAGGCGCATTTTAGCTAGTTTTACTTGTAAGTGGGGTTGGAAACGCTTTTCAGGATCAGTACCGGGCTCAAAACATGCAGCCCTGAGGTCTCTCATGATAGCAGGTGGTTAAATAGAAATTCGCTGCTCAGCTGACCCGGCAGGAGCAAATGTATGCCAAAAATGTATGCAGAATGAGCTTTTCAGTGAAGAGCAGCCGGGCACATTCTAGCTAGTTTTACTTGTAAGTGGGGTTGGAAACGCTTTTCAGGATCAGTACTGGGCTCAAAACATGCAGCTCTGAGGTCTCTCATGATAGCAGGTGGTTAAATAGAAATTCGCTGCTCAGCTGACCCGGCAGGAGCAAACGTATGCCAAAAAATGTGCGCAGAATGAGCTTCTCAGTGAAGAGCAGCCAGGCACATTTTAGCTAGTTTTACTTGTAAGTGGGGTTGGAAACGCTTTTCAGGATCAGTACTGGGCTCAAAACATGCAGCTCTGAGGTCTCTCCTGATAGGAGGTAGTTAAGTAGAACTTCGCTGCTCAGCTGACCCGGCAGGAGCAAATGTATGCCAAAAATGTACGCAGAATGAGCTTTTCAGTGAATAGCAGCCAGGCACATTTTAGCTCGTTTTACTTGTAAGTGGGGTTGGAAACGCTTTTCAGGCTCAGTACTGCGCTCAAAACATGCAGCCCTGAGGTCTCTCATGATTGCAGGTGGTTAAATAGAAATTCGCTACTCAGCTGACCCGGCAGGACCAAATATATGCCAAAAATGTACGCAGAATGAGCTTTTCAGTGAATAGCAGCCAGGCACATTTTAGCTAGTTTTACTTGTAAGTGGGGTTGGAAACACTTTTCAGGCTCAGTACTGCACTCAAAACATGCAGCCCTAAGGTCTCTTATGATAGCAGGTGGTTAAGTAGAAATTTGCCACTTGGCTGACCCAGCAGGAGCAAACGTATGCCAAAAATGTACACAGAATGAGCTTTTCAGTGAATAGCAGCCAGGCACATTTTAGCTAGTTTTACTTGTAAGTGGGGTTGGAAACGCTTTTCAGGATCAGTACTGGGCTCAAAACATGCAGCTCTGAGGTCTCTCCTGATAGGAGGTAGTTAAGTAGAACTTCGCTGCTCAGCTGACCCGGCAGGAGCAAATGTATGCCAAAAATGTACGCAGAATGAGCTTTTCAGTGACTAGCAGCCAGGCACATTTTAGCTCGTTTTAATTGTAAGTGGGGTTGGAAACGCTTTTCAGGCTCAGTACTGCGCTCAAAACATGCAGCCCTGAGGTCTCTCATGATGATAGCAGGTGGTTAAGTAGAAATTTGCCACTTGGCTGACCCAGCAGGAGCAAACATATGCCAAAAATGTACACAGAATGAGCTTTTCAGTGAATAGCAGCCAGGCACATTTTAGCTAGTTTTACTTGTAAGTGGGGTTGGAAATGCTTTTCAGGCTCAGTACTGGGCTCAAAACATGCAGCCCTGAGGTCTCTCATGATAGCAGGTGGTTAAATAGAAATTCACTGCTCAGCTGACCCGGCAGGAGCAAACGTATGCCAAAAATGTATGCAGAATGAGCTTTTCAGTGAAGAGCTGCCAGGCACATTTTAGCTAGTTTTACTTGTAAGTGGGGTTGGAAATGCTTTTCGGGCTCAGTACTGGGCTCAAACATGCAGCCCTGAGGTCTCTCATGATTGCAGGTGGTTAAATAGAAATTGGCTGCTCAGCTGACCCGGCAGGACCAAATATATGCCAAAAATGTACGCAGAATGAGCTTTTCAGTGAATAGCAGCCAGGCACATTTTAGCTAGTTTTACTTGTAAGTGGGGTTGGAAACACTTTTCAGGCTCAGTACTGCACTCAAAACATGCAGCCCTAAGGTCTCTCATGATAGCAGGTGGTTAAGTAGAAATTTGCCACTTGGCTGACCCAGCAGGAGCAAACGTATGCCAAAAATGTACACAGAATGAGCTTTTCAGTGAATAGCAGCCAGGCACATTTTAGCTAGTTTTACTTGTAAGTGGGGTTGGAAACGCTTTTCAGGATCAGTACTGGGCTCAAAACATGCAGCTCTGAGGTCTCTCCTGATAGGAGGTAGTTAAGTAGAACTTCGCTGCTCAGCTGACCCGGCAGGAGCAAATGTATGCCAAAAATGTACGCAGAATGAGCTTTTCAGTGACTAGCAGCCAGGCACATTTTAGCTCGTTTTACTTGTACGTGGGGTTGGAAACGCTTTTCAGGCTCAGTACTGCGCTCAAAACATGCAGCCCTGAGGTCTCTCATGATAGCAGGTGGTTAAATAGAAATTCGCTGCTCAGCTGACCCGGCCGGAGCAAACGTATGCCAAAAATGTACGCAGAATGAGCTTTTCAGTGAAGAGCAGCCAGGCACATTCTAGCAAGTTTTACTTGTAAGTGGGGTTGGAAACGCTTTTCAGGCACAGTACTGCGCTCAAAAGATGCAGCCCTGAGGTCTCTCATGATGATAGCAGGTGGTTAAGTAGAAATTTGCCACTTGGCTGACCCGGCAGGAGCAAACGTATGCCAAAAATGTATGCAGAATGAGCGTTTCAGTGAAGAGCTGCCAGGAACATTTTAGCTAGTTTTACTTGTAAGTGGGTTTGGAAAAGCTTTTCGGGCTTAGTACTGGGCTCAAACATGCAGCCCTGAGGTCTCTCATGATTGCAGGTGGTTAAATAGAAATTCTCTGCTCAGCTGACCCGGTAGGAGCAAACGTATGCCAAAAATGTACGCAGAATGAGCTTTTCAGTGAATAGCAGCCAGGCACATTCTAGCTAGTTTTACTTGTAAGTGGGTTTGGAAACGCTTTTCAGGCTCAGTACTGGGCTCAAAACATGCAGCCCTGAGGTCTCTCATGATAGCAGGTGGTTAAATAGAAATTCGCTGCTCAGCTGACCCGGTAGGAGCAAACGTATGCCAAAAATGTACGCAGAATGAGCTTTTCAGGGAAGAGCAGCCAGGCAAGTTTTACTTGTAAGTGGGGTTGGAAACGCTGTTCAGGCTCAGTACTGCGCTCAAAAGATGCAGCCCTGAGGTCTCTCATGATAGCAGGTGGTTAAAAGAAATTTGCCATTTGGCTGACCCAGCAGAAGCAAATGTATGCCAAAAATGTACACAGAATGAGCTTTTCAGTGAATAGCAGCCAGGCGCATTTTAGCTAGTTTTACTTGTAAGTGGGGTCAGAAACGCTTTTCAGGCTCAGTACTGCGCTCAAAAGATGCAGCCCTGAGGTGTCTCATGATATCAGGTGGTTAAATAGAAATTCGCTGCTCAGCTGACCCGGCAGGAGCAAACGTATGCCAAAAATGTACGCAGAATGAGCTTCTCAGTGAAGAGCAGCCAGGCACATTTTAGCTAGTTTTACTTGTAAGTGGGGTTGGAAACGCTTTTCAGGATCAGTACTGGGCTCAAAACATGCAGCCCTGAGGTCTCTCATGATAGCAGGTGGTTAAATAGAAATTCGCTGCTCAGCTGACCCGGCAGGAGCAAATGTATGCCAAAAATGTACGCAGAATGAGCTTTTCAGTGAATAGCAGCCAGGCACATTTTAGCTAGTTTTACTTGTAAGTGGGGTTGGAAACGCTTTTCAGGCTCAGTACTGCGCTCAAAAGATGCAGCCCTGAGGTCTCTTATGATGATAGCAGGTGGTTAAGTAGAAATTTGCCACTTGGCTGACCCAGCAGGAGCAAACGTATGCCAAAAATGTACACAGAATGAGCTTTTCAGTGAATAGCAGCCAGGCACATTTTAGCTAGTTTTACTTGTAAGTGGGGTTGGAAACGCTTTTCAGGATCAGTACTGGGCTCAAAACATGCAGCCCTGAGGTCTCTTATGATAGCAGGTGGTTACATAGAAATTCGCTGCTCAGCTGACCCGGCAGGAGCAAACGTATGCCAAAAATGTATGCAGAATGAGCTTTTCAGTGAAGAGCTGCCAGGCACATTTTAGCTAGTTTTACTTGTAAGTGGGGTTGGAAATGCTTTTCGGGCTCAGTACTGGGCTCAAACATGCAGCCCCGAGGACTCTCATGATTGCAGGTGGTTAAATAGAAATTCGCTGCTCAGCTGACCCGGCAGGACCAAATATATGCCAAAAATGTACGCAGAATGAGCTTTTCAGTGAATAGCAGCCAGGCACATTTTAGCTAGTTTTACTTGTAAGTGGGGTTGGAAACACTTTTCAGGCTCAGTACTGCACTCAAAACATGCAGCCCTAAGGTCTCTCATGATAGCAGGTGGTTAAGTAGAAATTTGCCACTTGGCTGACCCAGCAGGAGCAAACGTATGCCAAAAATGTACACAGAATGAGCTTTTCAGTGAATAGCAGCCAGGCACATTTTAGCTAGTTTTACTTGTAAGTGGGGTTGGAAACGCTTTTCAGGATCAGTACTGGGCTCAAAACATGCAGCTCTGAGGTCTCTCCCAATAGGAGGTAGTTAAGTAGAACTTCGCTGCTCAGCTGACCCGGCAGGAGCAAATGTATGCCAAAAATGTACGCAGAATGAGCTTTTCAGTGACTAGCAGCCAGGCACATTTTAGCTCGTTTTACTTGTAAGTGGGGTTGGAAAAGCTTTTCAGGCTCAGTACTGCGCTCAAAACATGCAGCCCTGAGGTCTCTCATGATAGCAGGTGGTTAAATAGAAATTCACTGCTCAGCTGACCCGGCCGGAGCAAACGTATGCCAAAAATGTACGCAGAATGAGCTTTTCAGTGAAGAGCAGCCAGGCACATTCTAGCAAGTTTTACTTGTAAGTGGGGTTGGAAACGCTTTTCAGGCACAGTACTGCGCTCAAAAGATGCAGCCCTGAGGTCTCTCATGATGATAGCAGGTGGTTAAGTAGAAATTTGCCACTTGGCTGACCCGGCAGGAGCAAACGTATGCCAAAAATGTATGCAGAATGAGCGTTTCAGTGAAGAGCTGCCAGGCACATTCTAGCTAGTTTTACTTGTAAGTGGGTTTGGAAACGCTTTTCAGGCTCAGTACTGGGCTCAAAACATGCAGCCCTGAGGTCTCTCATGATAGCAGGTGGTTAAATAGAAATTCGCTGCTCAGCTGACCCGGTAGGAGCAAACGTATGCCAAAAATGTACGCAGAATGAGCTTTTCAATGAATAGCAGCCAGGCACATTCTAGCTAGTTTTACTTGTAAGTGGGTTTGGAAACGCTTTTCAGGCTCAGTACTGGGCTCAAAACATGCAGCCCTGAGGTCTCTCATGATAGCAGGTGGTTAAATAGAAATTCGCTGCTCAGCTGACCCGGTAGGAGCAAACGTATGCCAAAAATGTACGCAGAATGAGCTTTTCAGTGAAGAGCAGCCAGGCACATTTTAGCTAGTTTTACTTGTAAGTGGGGTTGGAAATGCTTTTCAGGCTCAGTATTGGGCTCAAAAGATGCAGCTCTAAGATCTCTCCTGATAGGAGGTAGTTAAGTAGAACTTCGCTGCTGAGCTGACCCGGCAGGAGCAAATGTATGCCAAAAATGTATGCAGAATGAGCTTTTCAGTGAAGAGCAGCCAGGCACATTTTAGCAAGTTTTACTTGTAAGTGGGGTTGGAAATGCTTTTCAGGATCAGTACTGGGCTCAAAACATGCAGCTCTGAGGTCTCTCCTGATAGCAGGTGGTTAAATAGAAATTCGCTGCTCAGCTGACCCGGCCGGAGCAAACGTATGCCAAAAATGTACGCAGAATGAGCTTTTCAGTGAATAGCAGCCAGGCACATTCTAGCTAGTTTTACTTGTAAGTGGGTTTGGAAACGCTTTTCAGGCTCAGTACTGGGCTAAAAACATGCAGCCCTGAGGTCTCTCATGATAGGAGGTAGTTAAGTAGAACTTCGCTGCTCAGCTGACCCGGCAGGAGCAAATGTATGCCAAAAATGTATGCAGAATGAGCTTTTCAGTGAAGAGCAGCCAGGCGAATTCTAGCAAGTTTTACTTGTAAGTGGGGTTGGAAACGCTGTTCAGGCTCAGTACTGCGCTCAAAAGATGCAGCCCTGAGGTCTCTCATGATAGCAGGTGGTTAAAAGAAATTTGCCATTTGGCTGACCCAGCAGGAGCAAATGTATGCCAAAAATGTACACAGAATGAGCTTTTCAGTGAATAGCATCCAGACGCATTTTAGCTAGTTTTACTTGTAAGTGGGGTCAGAAACGCTTTTCAGGCTCAGTACTGCGCTCAAAAGATGCAGCCCTGAGGTGTCTCATGATATCAGGTGGTTAAATAGAAATTCGCTGCTCAGCTGACCCGGCAGGAGCAAACGTATGCCAAAAATGTACGCAGAATGAGCTTCTCAGTGAAGAGCAACCAGGCACATTTTAGCTAGTTTTACTTTTAAGTGGGGTTGGAAACGCTTTTCAGGATCAGTACTGGGCTCAAAACATGCAGCCCTGAGGTCTCTCATGATAGCAGGTGGTTAAATAGAAATTCGCTGCTCAGCTGACCCGGCAGGAGCAAACGTATGCCAAAAATGTATGCAGAATGAGCTTTTCAGTGAAGAGCTGCCAGGCACATTTTAGCTAGTTTTACTTGTAAGTGGGGTTGGAAATGCTTTTCGGGCTCAGTACTGGGCTCAAACATGCAGCCCTGAGGTCTCTCATGATTGCAGGTGGTTAAATAGAAATTTGCTGCTCAGCTGACCCGGCAGGACCAAATATATGCCAAAAATGTAAGCAGAATGAGCTTTTCAGTGAATAGCAGCCAGGCACATTTTAGCTAGTTTTACTTGTAAGTGGGGTTGGAAACACTTTTCAGGCTCAGTACTGCACTCAAAACATGCAGCCCTAAGGTCTCTCATGATAGCAGGTGGTTAAGTAGAAATTTGCCACTTGGCTGACCCAGCAGGAGCAAACGTATGCCAAAAATGTACACAGAATGAGCTTTTCAGTGAATAGCAGCCAGGCACATTTTAGCTAGTTTTACTTGTAAGTGGGGTTGGAAACGCTTTTCAGGATCAGTACTGGGCTCAAAACATGCAGCTCTGAGGTCTCTCCTGATAGGAGGTAGTTAAGTAGAACTTCGCTGCTCAGCTGACCCGGCAGGAGCAAATGTATGCCAAAAATGTACGCAGAATGAGCTTTTCAGTGACTAGCAGCCAGGCACATTTTAGCTCGTTTTACTTGTAAGTGGGGTTGGAAACGCTTTTCAGGATCAGTACTGGGCTCAAAACATGCAGCCCTGAGGACTCTCATGATAGCAGGTGGTTAAATAGAAATTCGCTGCTCAGCTGACCCGGCAGGAGCAAATGTATGCCAAAAATGTATGCAGAATGAGCTTTTCAGTGAAGAGCAGCCAGGCACATTTTAGCTAGTTTTACTTGTAAGAGGGGTTGGAAACACTTTTCAGGTTCAGTACTGGGCTCAAAACATGCAGCCCTGAGGTCTCCTATGATAGCAGGTGGTTAAATAGAAATTCGCTGCTCAGCTGACCCGGCAGGAGCAAACGTATGCCAAAAATGTAAGCAGAATGAGCTTTTCAGTGAATAGCAGCCAGGCACATTTTAGCTAGTTTTACTTGTAAGTGGGGTTGGAAATGCTTTTCAGGCTCAGTACTGGGCTCAAAAGATGCAGCTCTGAGGTCTCTCCTGATAGGAGGTAGTTAAGTAGAACTTCGCTGCTCAGCTGACCCGGCAGGAGCAAATGTATGCCAAAAATGTACACAGAATGAGCTTTTCACTAAAGAGCAGCCAGGCACATTCTAGCAAGTTTTACTTGTAAGTGGGGTTGGAAACGCTTTTCAGGCTCAGTACTGCGCTCAAAAGATGCAGCCCTGAGGTCTCTCATGATAGCAGGTGGTTAAATAGAAATTCGCTGCTCAGCTGACCCGGCAGGAGCAAACGTATGCCAAAAATGTACGCAGAATGAGCTTTTCAGTGAAGAGCAGCCAGGCACATTTTAGCTAGTTTTACTTGTGGGAGGGGTTGGAAACGCTTTTCAGGTTCAGTACTGGGCTCAAAACATGCAGCCCTGAGGTCTCTCATGATAGCAGGTGGTTAAATAGAAATTCGCTGCTCAGCTGACCCGGCCGAAGCAAACGTATGCCAAAAATGTACGCAGAATGAGCTTTTCAGTGAATAGCAGCCAGGCACATTCTAGCTAGTTTTACTTGTAAGTGGGTTTGGAAACGCTTTTCAGGCTCAGTACTGGGCTAAAAACATGCAGCCCTGAGGTCTCTCATGATAGGAGATAGGTAAGTAGAACTTCCCTGCTCAGCTGACCCGGCAGGAGCAAATGTATGCCAAAAATGTATGCAGAATGAGCTTTTCAGTGAAGAGCAGCCAGGCGAATTCTAGCAAGTTTTACTTGTAAGTGGGGTTGGAAACGCTGTTCAGGCTCAGTACTGCGCTCAAAAGATGCAGCCCTGAGGTCTCTCATGATAGCAGGTGGTTAAAAGAAATTTGCCATTTGGCTGACCCAGCAGGAGCAAATGTATGCCAAAAATGTACACAGAATGAGCTTTTCAGTGAATAGCATCCAGACGCATTTTAGCTAGTTTTACTTGTAAGTGGGGTCAGAAACGCTTTTCAGGCTCAGTACTGCGCTCAAAAGATGCAGCCCTGAGGTGTCTCATGATATCAGGTGGTTAAATAGAAATTCGCTGCTCAGCTGACCCGGCAGGAGCAAACGTATGCCAAAAATGTACGCAGAATGAGCTTCTCAGTGAAGAGCAACCAGGCACATTTTAGCTAGTTTTACTTTTAAGTGGGGTTGGAAACGCTTTTCAGGATCAGTACTGGGCTCAAAACATGCAGCCCTGAGGTCTCTCATGATAGCAGGTGGTTAAATAGAAATTCGCTGCTCAGCTGACCCGGCAGGAGCAAACGTATGCCAAAAATGTATGCAGAATGAGCTTTTCAGTGAAGAGCTGCCAGGCACATTTTAGCTAGTTTTACTTGTAAGTGGGGTTGGAAATGCTTTTCGGGCTCAGTACTGGGCTCAAACATGCAGCCCTGAGGTCTCTCATGATTGCAGGTGGTTAAATAGAAATTTGCTGCTCAGCTGACCCGGCAGGACCAAATATATGCCAAAAATGTAAGCAGAATGAGCTTTTCAGTGAATAGCAGCCAGGCACATTTTAGCTAGTTTTACTTGTAAGTGGGGTTGGAAACACTTTTCAGGCTCAGTACTGCACTCAAAACATGCAGCCCTAAGGTCTCTCATGATAGCAGGTGGTTAAGTAGAAATTTGCCACTTGGCTGACCCAGCAGGAGCAAACGTATGCCAAAAATGTACACAGAATGAGCTTTTCAGTGAATAGCAGCCAGGCACATTTTAGCTAGTTTTACTTGTAAGTGGGGTTGGAAACGCTTTTCAGGATCAGTACTGGGCTCAAAACATGCAGCTCTGAGGTCTCTCCTGATAGGAGGTAGTTAAGTAGAACTTCGCTGCTCAGCTGACCCGGCAGGAGCAAATGTATGCCAAAAATGTACGCAGAATGAGCTTTTCAGTGACTAGCAGCCAGGCACATTTTAGCTCGTTTTACTTGTAAGTGGGGTTGGAAACGCTTTTCAGGATCAGTACTGGGCTCAAAACATGCAGCCCTGAGGACTCTCATGATAGCAGGTGGTTAAATAGAAATTCGCTGCTCAGCTGACCCGGCAGGAGCAAATGTATGCCAAAAATGTATGCAGAATGAGCTTTTCAGTGAAGAGCAGCCAGGCACATTTTAGCTAGTTTTACTTGTAAGAGGGGTTGGAAACACTTTTCAGGTTCAGTACTGGGCTCAAAACATGCAGCCCTGAGGTCTCCTATGATAGCAGGTGGTTAAATAGAAATTCGCTGCTCAGCTGACCCGGCAGGAGCAAACGTATGCCAAAAATGTAAGCAGAATGAGCTTTTCAGTGAATAGCAGCCAGGCACATTTTAGCTAGTTTTACTTGTAAGTGGGGTTGGAAATGCTTTTCAGGCTCAGTACTGGGCTCAAAAGATGCAGCTCTGAGGTCTCTCCTGATAGGAGGTAGTTAAGTAGAACTTCGCTGCTCAGCTGACCCGGCAGGAGCAAATGTATGCCAAAAATGTACACAGAATGAGCTTTTCACTAAAGAGCAGCCAGGCACATTCTAGCAAGTTTTACTTGTAAGTGGGGTTGGAAACGCTTTTCAGGCTCAGTACTGCGCTCAAAAGATGCAGCCCTGAGGTCTCTCATGATAGCAGGTGGTTAAATAGAAATTCGCTGCTCAGCTGACCCGGCAGGAGCAAACGTATGCCAAAAATGTACGCAGAATGAGCTTTTCAGTGAAGAGCAGCCAGGCACATTTTAGCTAGTTTTACTTGTGGGAGGGGTTGGAAACGCTTTTCAGGTTCAGTACTGGGCTCAAAACATGCAGCCCTGAGGTCTCTCATGATAGCAGGTGGTTAAATAGAAATTCACTGCTCAGCTGACCCGGCCGGAGCAAACATGCCAAAAATGTACGCAGAATGAGCTTTTCAGTGAATAGCAGCCAGGCACATTGTAGCTAGTTTTACTTGTAAGCGGGTTTGGAAACGCTTTTCAGGCCCAGTACTGGGCTAAAAACATGCAGCCCTGAGGTCTCTCATGATAGCAGGTGGTTAAATAGGAATTCGCTGCTCAGCTGACCCGGTACGAGCAAACGTATGCCAAAAATGTACACAGAATGAGCTTTTCAGTGAATAGCAGCCAGGCACATTTTAGCTAGTTTTACTTGTAAGTGGGGTTGGAAACGCTTTTCAGGATCAGTACTGGGCTCAAAACATGCAGCTCTGAGGTCTCTCCTGATAGGAGGTAGTTAAGTAGAATTTCGCTGCTCCGCTGACCCGGCAGGAGCAAATGTATGCCAAAAATGTACGCAGAATGAGCTTTTCAGTGACTAGCAGCCAGGCACATTTTAGCTAGTTTTACTTGTAAGTGGGGTTGGAAATGCTTTTCAGGCTCAGTACTGCGCTCAAAACATGCAGCCCTGAGGTCTCTCATGATAGCAGGTGGTTAAATAGAAATTCGCTGCTCAGCTGACCCGGCCGGAGCAAACGTATGCCAAAAATGTACGCAGAATGAGCTTTTCAGTGAAGAGCAGCCAGGCACATTCTAGCTAGTTTTACTTGTAAGTGGGGTTGGAAACACTTTTCAGGCTCAGTACTGCACTCAAAACATGCAGCCCTAAGGTCTCTCATGATAGCAGGTGGTTAAGTAGAAATTTGCCACTTGGCTGACCCAGCAGAAGCAAACGTATGCCAAAAATGTGCACAGAATGAGCTTTTCAGTGAATAGCAGCCAGGCACATTTTAGCTCGTTTTACTTGTAAGTGGGGTTGGAAACGCTTTTCAGGATCAGTACTGGGCTCAAAACATGCAGCCCTGAGGTCTCTCATGATAGCAGGTGGTTAAATAGAAATTCGCTGCTCAGCTGACCCGGCAGGAGCAAACGTATGCCAAAAATGTAAGCAGAATGAGCTTTTCAGTGAATAGAAGCCAGGCACATTAGCTAGTTTTACTTGTAAGTGGGGTTGGAAATGCTTTTCAGGCTCAGTACTGGGCTCAAAAGATGCAGCTCTGAGGTCTCTCCTGATAGGAGGTAGTTAAGTAGAACTTCGCTGCTCAGCTGACCCGGCAGGAGCAAATGTATGCCAAAAATGTACGCAGAATGAGCTTTTCACTAAAGAGCAGCCAGGCACATTCTAGCAAGTTTTACTTGTAAGTGGGGTTGGAAACGCTTTTCAGGCTCAGTACTGCGCTCAAAAGATGCAGCCCTGAGGTCTCTCATGATAGCAGGTGGTTAAATAGAAATTCGCTGCTCAGCTGACCCGGCAGGAGCAAACGTATGCCAAAAATGTACGCAGAATGAGCTTTTCAGTGAAGAGCAGCCAGGCACATTTTAGCTAGTTTTACTTGTAAGAGGGGTTGGAAACGCTTTTCAGGTTCAGTACTGGGCTCAAAACATGCAGCCCTGAGGTCTCTCATGATAGCAGGTGGTTAAATAGAAATTCGCTGCTCAGCTGACCCGGTAGGAGCAAACGTATGCCAAAAATGTACGCAGAATGAGCTTTTCAGTGACTAGCAGCCAGGCACATTTTAGCTCGTTTTACTTGTAAGTGGGGTTAGAAACGCTTTTCAGGCTCAGTACTGCGCTCAAAACATGCAGCCCTGAGGTCTCTCATGATAGCAGGTGGTTAAATAGAAATTCGCTGCTCAGCTGACCCGGCCGGAGCAAACATGCCAAAAATGTACGCAGAATGAGCTTTTCAGAGAATAGCAGCCAGGCACATTCTAGCTAGTTTTACTTGTAAGCGGGTTTGGAAACGCTTTTCAGGCTCATTACTGGGCTCAAAACATGCAGCCCTGAGGTCTCTCATGATAGCAGGTGGTTAAATAGAAATTCGCTGCTCAGCTGACACGGCAGGAGCAAATGTATGCCAAAAATGTACGCAGAATGAGCTTTTCAGTGAATAGCAGCCAGGCACATTTTAGCTAGTTTTACTTGTAAGTGGGGTTGGAAACGCTTTTCAGGCTCAGTACTGCTCTCAAAAGATGCAGCCCTGAGGTCTCTTATGATGATAGCAGGTGGTTAAGTAGAAATTTGCCACTTGGCTGACCCAGCAGGAGCAAACGTATGCCAAAAATGTACACAGAATGAGCTTTTCAGTGAATAGCAGCCAGGCACATTTTAGCTAGTTTTACTTGTAAGTGGGGTTGGAAACGCTTTTCAGGATCAGTACTGGGCTCAAAACATGCAGCCCTGAGGTCTCTTATGATAGCAGGTGGTTAAATAGAAATTCGCTGCTCAGCTGACCCGGCAGGAGCAAACGTATGCCAAAAATGTATGCAGAATGAGCTTTTCAGTGAAGAGCTGCCAGGCACATTTTAGCTAGTTTTACTTGTAAGTGGGGTTGGAAATGCTTTTCGGGCTCAGTACTGGGCTCAAACATGCAGCCCCGAGGTCTCTCATGATTGCAGGTGGTTAAATAGAAATTCGCTGCTCAGCTGACCCTGCAGGACCAAATATATGCCAAAAATGTACGCAGAATGAGCTTTTCAGTGAATAGCAGCCAGGCACATTTTAGCTAGTTTTACTTGTAAGTGGGGTTGGAAACACTTTTCAGGCTCAGTACTGCACTCAAAACATGCAGCCCTAAGGTCTCTCATGATAGCAGGTGGTTAAGTAGAAATTTGCCACTTAGCTGACCCAGCAGGAGCAAACGTATGCCAAAAATGTACACAGAATGAGCTTTTCAGTGAATAGCAGCCAGGCACATTTTAGCTAGTTTTACTTGTAAGTGGGGTTGGAAACGCTTTTCAGGATCAGTACTGGGCTCAAAACATGCAGCTCTGAGGTCTCTCCTGATAGGAGGTAGTTAAGTAGAACTTCGCTGCTCAGCTGACCCGGCAGGAGCAAATGTATGCCAAAAATGTACGCAGAATGAGCTTTTCAGTGACTAGCAGCCAGGCACATTTTAGCTCGTTTTACTTGTAAGTGGGGTTGGAAACGCTTTTCAGGCTCAGTACTGCGCTCAAAACATGCAGCCCTGAGGTCTCTCATGATAGCAGGTGGTTAAATAGAAATTCACTGCTCAGCTGACCCGGCCGGAGCAAACGTATGCCAAAAATGTACGCAGAATGAGCTTTTCAGTGAAGAGCAGCCAGGCACATTCTAGCAAGTTTTACTTGTAAGTGGGGTTGGAAACGCTTTTCAGGCACAGTACTGCGCTCAAAAGATGCAGCCCTGAGGTCTCTCATGATGATAGCAGGTGGTTAAGTAGAAATTTGCCACTTGGCTGACCCGGCAGGAGCAAACGTATGCCAAAAATGTATGCAGAATGAGCGTTTCAGTGAAGAGCTGCCAGGCACATTCTAGCTAGTTTTACTTGTAAGTGGGTTTGGAAACGCTTTTCAGGCTCATTACTGGGCTCAAAACATGCAGCCCTGAGGTCTCTCATGATAGCAGATGGTTAAATAGAAATTCGCTGCTCAGCTGACCCGGTAGGAGCAAACGTATGCCAAAAATGTACGCAGAATGAGCTTTTCAGTGAATAGCAGCCAGGCACATTCTAGCTAGTTTTACTGGTAAGTGGGTTTGGAAACGCTTTTCAGGCTCAGTACTGGGCTCAAAACATGCAGCCCTGAGGTCTCTCATGATAGCAGGTGGTTAAATAGAAATTCACTGCTCAGCTGACCCGGTAGGAGCAAACGTATGCCAAAAATGTACGCAGAATGAGCTTTTCAGTGAAGAGCAGCCAGGCACATTTTAGCTAGTTTTACTTGTAAGTGGGGTTGGAAATGCTTTTCAGGCTCAGTATTGGGCTCAAAAGATGCAGCTCTGAGATCTCTCCTGATAGGAGGTAGTTAAGTAGAACTTCGCTGCTGAGCTGACCCGGCAGGAGCAAATGTATGCCAAAAATGTATGCAGAATGAGCTTTTCAGTGAAGAGCAGCCAGGCACATTTTAGCAAGTTTTACTTGTAAGTGGGGTTGGAAATGCTTTTCAGGATCAGTACTGGGCTCAAAACATGCAGCTCTGAGGTCTCTCCTGATAGCAGGTGGTTAAATAGAAATTCGCTGCTCAGCTGACCCGGCCAGAGCAAACGTATGCCAAAAATGTACGCAGAATGAGCTTTTCAGTGAATAGCAGCCAGGCACATTCTAGCTAGTTTTACTTGTAAGTGGGTTTGGAAACGCTTTTCAGGCTCAGTACTGGGCTAAAAACATGCAGCCCTGAGGTCTCTCATGATAGGAGGTAGTTAAGTAGAACTTCGCTGCTCAGCTGACCCGGCAGGAGCAAATGTATGCCAAAAATGTACGCAGAATGAGCTTTTCAGTGAATAGCAGCCAGGCACATTCTAGCTAGTTTTACTTGTAAGTGGGGTTGGAAACGCTGTTCAGGCTCAGTACTGCGCTCAAAAGATGCAGCCCTGAGGTCTCTCATGATAGCAGGTGGTTAAAAGAAATTTGCCATTTGGCTGACCCAGCAGGAGCAAATGTATGCCAAAAATGTACACAGAATGAGCTTTTCAGTGAATAGCAGCCAGGCGCATTTTAGCTAGTTTTACTTGTAAGTGGGGTCAGAAACGCTTTTCAGGCTCAGTACTGCGCTCAAAAGATGCAGCCCTGAGGTGTCTCATGATATCAGGTGGTTAAATAGAAATTCGCTGCTCAGCTGACCCGGCAGGAGCAAACGTATGCCAAAAATGTACGCAGAATGAGCTTCTCAGTGAAGAGCAACCAGGCACATTTTAGCTAGTTTTACTTTTAAGTGGGGTTGGAAACGCTTTTCAGGATCAGTACTGGGCTCAAAACATGCAGCCCTGAGGTCTCTCATGATAGCAGGTGGTTAAATAGAAATTCGCTGCTCAGCTGACCCGGCAGGAGCAAACGTATGCCAAAAATGTATGCAGAATGAGCTTTTCAGTGAAGAGCTGCCAGGCACATTTTAGCTAGTTTTACTTGTAAGTGGGGTTGGAAATGCTTTTCGGCTCAGTACTGGGCTCAAACATGCAGCCCTGAGGTCTCTCATGATTGCAGGTGGTTAAATAGAAATTTGCTGCTCAGCTGACCCGGCAGGACCAAATATATGCCAAAAATGTAAGCAGAATGAGCTTTTCAGTGAATAGCAGCCAGGCACATTTTAGCTAGTTTTACTTGTAAGTGGGGTTGGAAACACTTTTCAGGCTCAGTACTGCACTCAAAACATGCAGCCCTAAGGTCTCTCATGATAGCAGGTGGTTAAGTAGAAATTTGCCACTTGGCTGACCCAGCAGGAGCAAACGTATGCCAAAAATGTACACAGAATGAGCTTTTCAGTGAATAGCAGCCAGGCACATTTTAGCTAGTTTTACTTGTAAGTGGGGTTGGAAACGCTTTTCAGGATCAGTACTGGGCTCAAAACATGCAGCTCTGAGGTCTCTCCTGATAGGAGGTAGTTAAGTAGAACTTCGCTGCTCAGCTGACCCGGCAGAAGCAAATGTATGCCAAAAATGTACGCAGAATGAGCTTTTCAGTGACTAGCAGCCAGGCACATTTTAGCTCGTTTTACTTGTAAGTGGGGTTGGAAACGCTTTTCAGGATCAGTACTGGGCTCAAAACATGCAGCCCTGAGGTCTCTCATGATAGCAGGTGGTTAAATAGAAATTCGCTGCTCAGCTGACCCGGCAGGAGCAAATGTATGCCAAAAATGTATGCAGCATGAGCTTTTCAGTGAAGAGCAGCCAGGCACATTTTAGCTAGTTTTACTTGTAAGAGGGGTTGGAAACACTTTTCAGGTTCAGTACTGGGCTCAAAACATGCAGCCCTGAGGTCTCTCATGATAGCAGGTGGTTAAATAAAAATTCGCTGCTCAGCTGACCCGGCAGGAGCAAACGTATGCCAAAAATGTAAGCAGAATGAGCTTTTCAGTGAATAGAAGCCAGGCACATTAGCTAGTTTTACTTGTAAGTGGGGTTGGAAATGCTTTTCAGGCTCAGTACTGGGCTCAAAAGATGCAGCTCTGAGGTCTCTCCTGATAGGAGGTAGTTAAGTAGAACTTCGCTGCTCAGCTGACCCGGCAGGAGCAAATGTATGCCAAAAATGTACGCAGAATGAGCTTTTCACTAAAGAGCAGCCAGGCACATTCTAGCAAGTTTTACTTGTAAGTGGGGTTGGAAACGCTTTTCAGGCTCAGTACTGCGCTCAAAAGATGCAGCCCTGAGGTCTCTCATGATAGCAGGTGGTTAAATAGAAATTCGCTGCTCAGCTGACCCGGCAGGAGCAAACGTATGCCAAAAATGTACGCAGAATGAGCTTTTCAGTGAAGAGCAGCCAGGCACATTTTAGCTAGTTTTACTTGTAAGAGGGGTTGGAAACGCTTTTCAGGTTCAGTACTGGGCTCAAAACATGCAGCCCTGAGGTCTCTCATGATAGCAGGTGGTTAAATAGAAATTCGCTGCTCAGCTGACCCGGTAGGAGCAAACGTATGCCAAAAATGTACGCAGAATGAGCTTTTCAGTGACTAGCAGCCAGGCACATTTTAGCTCGTTTTACTTGTAAGTGGGGTTAGAAACGCTTTTCAGGCTCAGTACTGCGCTCAAAACATGCAGCCCTGAGGTCTCTCATGATAGCAGGTGGTTAAATAGAAATTCGCTGCTCAGCTGACCCGGCCGGAGCAAACATGCCAAAAATGTACGCAGAATGAGCTTTTCAGTGAATAGCAGCCAGGCACATTCTAGCTAGTTTTACTTGTAAGCGGGTTTGGAAACGCTTTTCAGGCTCATTACTGGGCTCAAAACATGCAGCCCTGAGGTCTCTCATGATAGCAGGTGGTTAAATAGAAATTCGCTGCTCAGCTGACCCGGCAGGAGCAAATGTATGCCAAAAATGTACGCAGAATGAGCTTTTCAGTGAATAGCAGCCAGGCACATTTTAGCTAGTTTTACTTGTAAGTGGGGTTGGAAACGCTTTTCAGGCTCAGTACTGCTCTCAAAAGATGCAGCCCTGAGGTCTCTTATGATGATAGCAGGTGGTTAAGTAGAAATTTGCCACTTGGCTGACCCAGCAGGAGCAAACGTATGCCAAAAATGTACACAGAATGAGCTTTTCAGTGAATAGCAGCCAGGCACATTTTAGCTAGTTTTACTTGTAAGTGGGGTTGGAAACGCTTTTCAGGATCAGTACTGGGCTCAAAACATGCAGCCCTGAGGTCTCTTATGATAGCAGGTGGTTAAATAGAAATTCGCTGCTCAGCTGACCCGGCAGGAGCAAACGTATGCCAAAAATGTATGCAGAATGAGCTTTTCAGTGAAGAGCTGCCAGGCACATTTTAGCTAGTTTTACTTGTAAGTGGGGTTGGAAATGCTTTTCGGGCTCAGTACTGGGCTCAAACATGCAGCCCCGAGGTCTCTCATGATTGCAGGTGGTTAAATAGAAATTCGCTGCTCAGCTGACCCTGCAGGACCAAATATATGCCAAAAATGTACGCAGAATGAGCTTTTCAGTGAATAGCAGCCAGGCACATTTTAGCTAGTTTTACTTGTAAGTGGGGTTGGAAACACTTTTCAGGCTCAGTACTGCACTCAAAACATGCAGCCCTAAGGTCTCTCATGATAGCAGGTGGTTAAGTAGAAATTTGCCACTTGGCTGACCCAGCAGGAGCAAACGTATGCCAAAAATGTACACAGAATGAGCTTTTCAGTGAATAGCAGCCAGGCACATTTTAGCTAGTTTTACTTGTAAGTGGGGTTGGAAACGCTTTTCAGGATCAGTACTGGGCTCAAAACATGCAGCTCTGAGGTCTCTCCTGATAGGAGGTAGTTAAGTAGAACTTCGCTGCTCAGCTGACCCGGCAGGAGCAAATGTATGCCAAAAATGTACGCAGAATGAGCTTTTCAGTGACTAGCAGCCAGGCACATTTTAGCTCGTTTTACTTGTAAGTGGGGTTGGAAACGCTTTTCAGGCTCAGTACTGCGCTCAAAACATGCAGCCCTGAGGTCTCTCATGATAGCAGGTGGTTAAATAGAAATTCACTGCTCAGCTGACCCGGCCGGAGCAAACGTATGCCAAAAATGTACGCAGAATGAGCTTTTCAGTGAAGAGCAGCCAGGCACATTCTAGCAAGTTTTACTTGTAAGTGGGGTTGGAAACGCTTTTCAGGCACAGTACTGCGCTCAAAAGATGCAGCCCTGAGGTCTCTCATGATGATAGCAGGTGGTTAAGTAGAAATTTGCCACTTGGCTGACCCGGCAGGAGCAAACGTATGCCAAAAATGTATGCAGAATGAGCGTTTCAGTGAAGAGCTGCCAGGCACATTCTAGCTAGTTTTACTTGTAAGTGGGTTTGGAAACGCTTTTCAGGCTCAGTACTGGGCTCAAAACATGCAGCCCTGAGGTCTCTCATGATAGCAGATGGTTAAATAGAAATTCGCTGCTCAGCTGACCCGGTAGGAGCAAACGTATGCCAAAAATGTACGCAGAATGAGCTTTTCAGTGAATAGCAGCCAGGCACATTCTAGCTAGTTTTACTGGTAAGTGGGTTTGGAAACGCTTTTCAGGCTCAGTATTGGGCTCAAAAGATGCAGCTCTGAGATCTCTCCTGATAGGAGGTAGTTAAGTAGAACTTCGCTGCTGAGCTGACCCGGCAGGAGCAAATGTATGCCAAAAATGTATGCAGAATGAGCTTTTCAGTGAAGAGCAGCCAGGCACATTTTAGCAAGTTTTACTTGTAAGTGGGGTTGGAAATGCTTTTCAGGATCAGTACTGGGCTCAAAACATGCAGCTCTGAGGTCTCTCCTGATAGCAGGTGGTTAAATAGAAATTCGCTGCTCAGCTGACCCGGCCGGAGCAAACGTATGCCAAAAATGTACGCAGAATGAGCTTTTCAGTGAATAGCAGCCAGGCACATTCTAGCTAGTTTTACTTGTAAGTGGGTTTGGAAACGCTTTTCAGGCTCAGTACTGGGCTAAAAACATGCAGCCCTGAGGTCTCTCATGATAGGAGGTAGTTAAGTAGAACTTCGCTGCTCAGCTGACCCGGCAGGAGCAAATGTATGCCAAAAATGTACGCAGAATGAGCTTTTCAGTGAATAGCAGCCAGGCACATTCTAGCTAGTTTTACTTGTAAGTGGGGTTGGAAACGCTGTTCAGGCTCAGTACTGCGCTCAAAAGATGCAGCCCTGAGGTCTCTCATGATAGCAGGTGGTTAAAAGAAATTTGCCATTTGGCTGACCCAGCAGGAGCAAATGTATGCCAAAAATGTACACAGAATGAGCTTTTCAGTGAATAGCAGCCAGGCGCATTTTAGCTAGTTTTACTTGTAAGTGGGGTCAGAAACGCTTTTCAGGCTCAGTACTGCGCTCAAAAGATGCAGCCCTGAGGTGTCTCATGATATCAGGTGGTTAAATAGAAATTCGCTGCTCAGCTGACCCGGCAGGAGCAAACGTATGCCAAAAATGTACGCAGAATGAGCTTCTCAGTGAAGAGCAACCAGGCACATTTTAGCTAGTTTTACTTTTAAGTGGGGTTGGAAACGCTTTTCAGGATCAGTACTGGGCTCAAAACATGCAGCCCTGAGGTCTCTCATGATAGCAGGTGGTTAAATAGAAATTCGCTGCTCAGCTGACCCGGCAGGAGCAAACGTATGCCAAAAATGTATGCAGAATGAGCTTTTCAGTGAAGAGCTGCCAGGCACATTTTAGCTAGTTTTACTTGTAAGTGGGGTTGGAAATGCTTTTCGGGCTCAGTACTGGGCTCAAACATGCAGCCCTGAGGTCTCTCATGATTGCAGGTGGTTAAATAGAAATTTGCTGCTCAGCTGACCCGGCAGGACCAAATATATGCCAAAAATGTAAGCAGAATGAGCTTTTCAGTGAATAGCAGCCAGGCACATTTTAGCTAGTTTTACTTGTAAGTGGGGTTGGAAACGCTTTTCAGGATCAGTACTGGGCTCAAAACATGCAGCTCTGAGGTCTCTCCTGATAGGAGGTAGTTAAGTAGAACTTCGCTGCTCAGCTGACCCGGCAGGAGCAAATGTATGCCAAAAATGTATGCAGAATGAGCTTTTCAGTGAAGAGCAGCCAGGCACATTTTAGCTAGTTTTACTTGTAAGCGGGGTTGGAAACACTTTTCAGGTTCAGTACTGGGCTCAAAACATGCAGCCCTGAGGTCTCTCATGATAGCAGGTGGTTAAATAGAAATTCGCTGCTCAGCTGACCCGGCAGGAGCAAACGTATGCCAAAAATGTAAGCAGAATGAGCTTTTCAGTGAATAGCAGCCAGGCACATTTTAGCTAGTTTTACTTGTAAGTGGGGTTGGAAATGCTTTTCAGGCTCAGTACTGGGCTCAAAAGATGCAGCTCTGAGGTCTCTCCTGATAGGAGGTAGTTAAGTAGAACTTCGCTGCTCAGCTGACCCGGCAGGAGCAAATGTATGCCAAAAATGTACACAGAATGAGCTTTTCACTAAAGAGCAGCCAGGCACATTCTAGCAAGTTTTACTTGTAAGTGGGGTTGGAAACGCTTTTCAGGCTCAGTACTGCGCTCAAAAGATGCAGCCCTGAGGTCTCTCATGATAGCAGGTGGTTAAATAGAAATTCGCTGCTCAGCTGACCCGGCAGGAGCAAACGTATGCCAAAAATGTACGCAGAATGAGCTTTTCAGTGAAGAGCAGCCAGGCACATTTTAGCTAGTTTTACTTGTAAGAGGGGTTGGAAACGCTTTTCAGGTTCAGTACTGGGCTCAAAACATGCAGCCCTGAGGTCTCTCATGATAGCAGGTGGTTAAATAGAAATTCGCTGCTCAGCTGACCCGGTAGGAGCAAACGTATGCCAAAAATGTACGCAGAATGAGCTTTTCAGTGACTAGCAGCCAGGCACATTTTAGCTCGTTTTACTTGTAAGTGGGGTTAGAAACGCTTTTCAGGCTCAGTACTGCGCTCAAAACATGCAGCCCTGAGGTCTCTCATGATAGCAGGTGGCTAAATAGAAATTCGCTGCTCAGCTGACCCGGCCGGAGCAAACATGCCAAAAATGTACGCAGAATGAGCTTTTCAGTGAATAGCAGCCAGGCACATTCTAGCTAGTTTTACTTGTAAGCGGGTTTGGAAACGCTTTTCAGGCTCATTACTGGGCTCAAAACATGCAGCCCTGAGGTCTCTCATGATAGCAGGTGGTTAAATAGAAATTCGCTGCTCAGCTGACCCGGCAGGAGCAAATGTATGCCAAAAATGTACGCAGAATGAGCTTTTCAGTGAATAGCAGCCAGGCACATTTTAGCTAGTTTTACTTGTAAGTGGGGTTGGAAACGCTTTTCAGGCTCAGTACTGCTCTCAAAAGATGCAGCCCTGAGGTCTCTTATGATGATAGCAGGTGGTTAAGTAGAAATTTGCCACTTGGCTGACCCAGCAGGAGCAAACGTATGCCAAAAATGTACACAGAATGAGCTTTTCAGTGAATAGCAGCCAGGCACATTTTAGCTAGTTTTACTTGTAAGTGGGGTTGGAAACGCTTTTCAGGATCAGTACTGGGCTCAAAACATGCAGCCCTGAGGTCTCTTATGATAGCAGGTGGTTAAATAGAAATTCGCTGCTCAGCTGACCCGGCAGGAGCAAACGTATGCCAAAAATGTATGCAGAATGAGCTTTTCAGTGAAGAGCTGCCAGGCACATTTTAGCTAGTTTTACTTGTAAGTGGGGTTGGAAATGCTTTTCGGGCTCAGTACTGGGCTCAAACATGCAGCCCCGAGGTCTCTCATGATTGCAGGTGGTTAAATAGAAATTCGCTGCTCAGCTGACCCTGCAGGACCAAATATATGCCAAAAATGTACGCAGAATGAGCTTTTCAGTGAATAGCAGCCAGGCACATTTTAGCTAGTTTTACTTGTAAGTGGGGTTGGAAACACTTTTCAGGCTCAGTACTGCACTCAAAACATGCAGCCCTAAGGTCTCTCATGATAGCAGGTGGTTAAGTAGAAATTTGCCACTTGGCTGACCCAGCAGGAGCAAACGTATGCCAAAAATGTACACAGAATGAGCTTTTCAGTGAATAGCAGCCAGGCACATTTTAGCTAGTTTTACTTGTAAGTGGGGTTGGAAACGCTTTTCAGGATCAGTACTGGGCTCAAAACATGCAGCTCTGAGGTCTCTCCTGATAGGAGGTAGTTAAGTAGAACTTCGCTGCTCAGCTGACCCGGCAGGAGCAAATGTATGCCAAAAATGTACGCAGAATGAGCTTTTCAGTGACTAGCAGCCAGGCACATTTTAGCTCGTTTTACTTGTAAGTGGGGTTGGAAACGCTTTTCAGGCTCAGTACTGCGCTCAAAACATGCAGCCCTGAGGTCTCTCATGATAGCAGGTGGTTAAATAGAAATTCACTGCTCAGCTGACCCGGCCGGAGCAAACGTATGCCAAAAATGTACGCAGAATGAGCTTTTCAGTGAAGAGCAGCCAGGCACATTCTAGCAAGTTTTACTTGTAAGTGGGGTTGGAAACGCTTTTCAGGCACAGTACTGCGCTCAAAAGATGCAGCCCTGAGGTCTCTCATGATGATAGCAGGTGGTTAAGTAGAAATTTGCCACTTGGCTGACCCGGCAGGAGCAAACGTATGCCAAAAATGTATGCAGAATGAGCGTTTCAGTGAAGAGCTGCCAGGCACATTCTAGCTAGTTTTACTTGTAAGTGGGTTTGGAAACGCTTTTCAGGCTCAGTACTGGGCTCAAAACATGCAGCCCTGAGGTCTCTCATGATAGCAGATGGTTAAATAGAAATTCGCTGCTCAGCTGACCCGGTAGGAGCAAACGTATGCCAAAAATGTACGCAGAATGAGCTTTTCAGTGAATAGCAGCCAGGCACATTCTAGCTAGTTTTACTGGTAAGTGGGTTTGGAAACGCTTTTCAGGCTCAGTATTGGGCTCAAAAGATGCAGCTCTGAGATCTCTCCTGATAGGAGGTAGTTAAGTAGAACTTCGCTGCTGAGCTGACCCGGCAGGAGCAAATGTATGCCAAAAATGTATGCAGAATGAGCTTTTCAGTGAAGAGCAGCCAGGCACATTTTAGCAAGTTTTACTTGTAAGTGGGGTTGGAAATGCTTTTCAGGATCAGTACTGGGCTCAAAACATGCAGCTCTGAGGTCTCTCCTGATAGCAGGTGGTTAAATAGAAATTCGCTGCTCAGCTGACCCGGCCGGAGCAAACGTATGCCAAAAATGTACGCAGAATGAGCTTTTCAGTGAATAGCAGCCAGGCACATTCTAGCTAGTTTTACTTGTAAGTGGGTTTGGAAACGCTTTTCAGGCTCAGTACTGGGCTAAAAACATGCAGCCCTGAGGTCTCTCATGATAGGAGGTAGTTAAGTAGAACTTCGCTGCTCAGCTGACCCGGCAGGAGCAAATGTATGCCAAAAATGTACGCAGAATGAGCTTTTCAGTGAATAGCAGCCAGGCACATTCTAGCTAGTTTTACTTGTAAGTGGGGTTGGAAACGCTGTTCAGGCTCAGTACTGCGCTCAAAAGATGCAGCCCTGAGGTCTCTCATGATAGCAGGTGGTTAAAAGAAATTTGCCATTTGGCTGACCCAGCAGGAGCAAATGTATGCCAAAAATGTACACAGAATGAGCTTTTCAGTGAATAGCAGCCAGGCGCATTTTAGCTAGTTTTACTTGTAAGTGGGGTCAGAAACGCTTTTCAGGCTCAGTACTGCGCTCAAAAGATGCAGCCCTGAGGTGTCTCATGATATCAGGTGGTTAAATAGAAATTCGCTGCTCAGCTGACCCGGCAGGAGCAAACGTATGCCAAAAATGTACGCAGAATGAGCTTCTCAGTGAAGAGCAACCAGGCACATTTTAGCTAGTTTTACTTTTAAGTGGGGTTGGAAACGCTTTTCAGGATCAGTACTGGGCTCAAAACATGCAGCCCTGAGGTCTCTCATGATAGCAGGTGGTTAAATAGAAATTCGCTGCTCAGCTGACCCGGCAGGAGCAAACGTATGCCAAAAATGTATGCAGAATGAGCTTTTCAGTGAAGAGCTGCCAGGCACATTTTAGCTAGTTTTACTTGTAAGTGGGGTTGGAAATGCTTTTCGGGCTCAGTACTGGGCTCAAACATGCAGCCCTGAGGTCTCTCATGATTGCAGGTGGTTAAATAGAAATTTGCTGCTCAGCTGACCCGGCAGGACCAAATATATGCCAAAAATGTAAGCAGAATGAGCTTTTCAGTGAATAGCAGCCAGGCACATTTTAGCTAGTTTTACTTGTAAGTGGGGTTGGAAACGCTTTTCAGGATCAGTACTGGGCTCAAAACATGCAGCTCTGAGGTCTCTCCTGATAGGAGGTAGTTAAGTAGAACTTCGCTGCTCAGCTGACCCGGCAGGAGCAAATGTATGCCAAAAATGTATGCAGAATGAGCTTTTCAGTGAAGAGCAGCCAGGCACATTTTAGCTAGTTTTACTTGTAAGCGGGGTTGGAAACACTTTTCAGGTTCAGTACTGGGCTCAAAACATGCAGCCCTGAGGTCTCTCATGATAGCAGGTGGTTAAATAGAAATTCGCTGCTCAGCTGACCCGGCAGGAGCAAACGTATGCCAAAAATGTAAGCAGAATGAGCTTTTCAGTGAATAGCAGCCAGGCACATTTTAGCTAGTTTTACTTGTAAGTGGGGTTGGAAATGCTTTTCAGGCTCAGTACTGGGCTCAAAAGATGCAGCTCTGAGGTCTCTCCTGATAGGAGGTAGTTAAGTAGAACTTCGCTGCTCAGCTGACCCGGCAGGAGCAAATGTATGCCAAAAATGTACACAGAATGAGCTTTTCACTAAAGAGCAGCCAGGCACATTCTAGCAAGTTTTACTTGTAAGTGGGGTTGGAAACGCTTTTCAGGCTCAGTACTGCGCTCAAAAGATGCAGCCCTGAGGTCTCTCATGATAGCAGGTGGTTAAATAGAAATTCGCTGCTCAGCTGACCCGGCAGGAGCAAACGTATGCCAAAAATGTACGCAGAATGAGCTTTTCAGTGAAGAGCAGCCAGGCACATTTTAGCTAGTTTTACTTGTAAGAGGGGTTGGAAACGCTTTTCAGGTTCAGTACTGGGCTCAAAACATGCAGCCCTGAGGTCTCTCATGATAGCAGGTGGTTAAATAGAAATTCGCTGCTCAGCTGACCCGGTAGGAGCAAACGTATGCCAAAAATGTACGCAGAATGAGCTTTTCAGTGACTAGCAGCCAGGCACATTTTAGCTCGTTTTACTTGTAAGTGGGGTTAGAAACGCTTTTCAGGCTCAGTACTGCGCTCAAAACATGCAGCCCTGAGGTCTCTCATGATAGCAGGTGGCTAAATAGAAATTCGCTGCTCAGCTGACCCGGCCGGAGCAAACATGCCAAAAATGTACGCAGAATGAGCTTTTCAGTGAATAGCAGCCAGGCACATTCTAGCTAGTTTTACTTGTAAGCGGGTTTGGAAACGCTTTTCAGGCTCATTACTGGGCTCAAAACATGCAGCCCTGAGGTCTCTCATGATAGCAGGTGGTTAAATAGAAATTCGCTGCTCAGCTGACCCGGCAGGAGCAAATGTATGCCAAAAATGTACGCAGAATGAGCTTTTCAGTGAATAGCAGCCAGGCACATTTTAGCTAGTTTTACTTGTAAGTGGGGTTGGAAACGCTTTTCAGGCTCAGTACTGCTCTCAAAAGATGCAGCCCTGAGGTCTCTTATGATGATAGCAGGTGGTTAAGTAGAAATTTGCCACTTGGCTGACCCAGCAGGAGCAAACGTATGCCAAAAATGTACACAGAATGAGCTTTTCAGTGAATAGCAGCCAGGCACATTTTAGCTAGTTTTACTTGTAAGTGGGGTTGGAAACGCTTTTCAGGATCAGTACTGGGCTCAAAACATGCAGCCCTGAGGTCTCTTATGATAGCAGGTGGTTAAATAGAAATTCGCTGCTCAGCTGACCCGGCAGGAGCAAACGTATGCCAAAAATGTATGCAGAATGAGCTTTTCAGTGAAGAGCTGCCAGGCACATTTTAGCTAGTTTTACTTGTAAGTGGGGTTGGAAATGCTTTTCGGGCTCAGTACTGGGCTCAAACATGCAGCCCCGAGGTCTCTCATGATTGCAGGTGGTTAAATAGAAATTCGCTGCTCAGCTGACCCTGCAGGACCAAATATATGCCAAAAATGTACGCAGAATGAGCTTTTCAGTGAATAGCAGCCAGGCACATTTTAGCTAGTTTTACTTGTAAGTGGGGTTGGAAACACTTTTCAGGCTCAGTACTGCACTCAAAACATGCAGCCCTAAGGTCTCTCATGATAGCAGGTGGTTAAGTAGAAATTTGCCACTTGGCTGACCCAGCAGGAGCAAACGTATGCCAAAAATGTACACAGAATGAGCTTTTCAGTGAATAGCAGCCAGGCACATTTTAGCTAGTTTTACTTGTAAGTGGGGTTGGAAACGCTTTTCAGGATCAGTACTGGGCTCAAAACATGCAGCTCTGAGGTCTCTCCTGATAGGAGGTAGTTAAGTAGAACTTCGCTGCTCAGCTGACCCGGCAGGAGCAAATGTATGCCAAAAATGTACGCAGAATGAGCTTTTCAGTGACTAGCAGCCAGGCACATTTTAGCTCGTTTTACTTGTAAGTGGGGTTGGAAACGCTTTTCAGGCTCAGTACTGCGCTCAAAACATGCAGCCCTGAGGTCTCTCATGATAGCAGGTGGTTAAATAGAAATTCACTGCTCAGCTGACCCGGCCGGAGCAAACGTATGCCAAAAATGTACGCAGAATGAGCTTTTCAGTGAAGAGCAGCCAGGCACATTCTAGCAAGTTTTACTTGTAAGTGGGGTTGGAAACGCTTTTCAGGCACAGTACTGCGCTCAAAAGATGCAGCCCTGAGGTCTCTCATGATGATAGCAGGTGGTTAAGTAGAAATTTGCCACTTGGCTGACCCGGCAGGAGCAAACGTATGCCAAAAATGTATGCAGAATGAGCGTTTCAGTGAAGAGCTGCCAGGCACATTCTAGCTAGTTTTACTTGTAAGTGGGTTTGGAAACGCTTTTCAGGCTCAGTACTGGGCTCAAAACATGCAGCCCTGAGGTCTCTCATGATAGCAGATGGTTAAATAGAAATTCGCTGCTCAGCTGACCCGGTAGGAGCAAACGTATGCCAAAAATGTACGCAGAATGAGCTTTTCAGTGAATAGCAGCCAGGCACATTCTAGCTAGTTTTACTGGTAAGTGGGTTTGGAAACACTTTTCAGGCTCAGTACTGGGCTCAAAACATGCAGCCCTGAGGTCTCTCATGATAGCAGGTGGTTAAATAGAAATTCACTGCTCAGCTGACCCGGTAGGAGCAAACGTATGCCAAAAATGTACGCAGAATGAGCTTTTCAGTGAAGAGCAGCCAGGCACATTTTAGCTAGTTTTACTTGTAAGTGGGGTTGGAAATGCTTTTCAGGCTCAGTATTGGGCTCAAAAGATGCAGCTCTGAGATCTCTCCTGATAGGAGGTAGTTAAGTAGAACTTCGCTGCTGAGCTGACCCGGCAGGAGCAAATGTTTGCCAAAAATGTATGCAGAATGAGCTTTTCAGTGAAGAGCAGCCAGGCACATTTTAGCAAGTTTTACTTGTAAGTGGGGTTGGAAATGCTTTTCAGGATCAGTACTGGGCTCAAAACATGCAGCTCTGAGGTCTCTCCTGATAGCAGGTGGTTAAATAGAAATTCGCTGCTCAGCTGACCCGGCCGGAGCAAACGTATGCCAAAAATGTACGCAGAATGAGCTTTTCAGTGAATAGCAGCCAGGCACATTCTAGCTAGTTTTACTTGTAAGTGGGTTTGGAAACGCTTTTCAGGCTCAGTACTGGGCTAAAAACATGCAGCCCTGAGGTCTCTCATGATAGGAGGTAGTTAAGTAGAACTTCGCTGCTCAGCTGACCCGGCAGGAGCAAATGTATGCCAAAAATGTACGCAGAATGAGCTTTTCAGTGAATAGCAGCCAGGCACATTCTAGCTAGTTTTACTTGTAAGTGGGGTTGGAAACGCTGTTCAGGCTCAGTACTGCGCTCAAAAGATGCAGCCCTGAGGTCTCTCATGATAGCAGGTGGTTAAAAGAAATTTGCCATTTGGCTGACCCAGCAGGAGCAAATGTATGCCAAAAATGTACACAGAATGAGCTTTTCAGTGAATAGCAGCCAGGCGCATTTTAGCTAGTTTTACTTGTAAGTGGGGTCAGAAACGCTTTTCAGGCTCAGTACTGCGCTCAAAAGATGCAGCCCTGAGGTGTCTCATGATATCAGGTGGTTAAATAGAAATTCGCTGCTCAGCTGACCCGGCAGGAGCAAACGTATGCCAAAAATGTATGCAGAATGAGCTTTTCAGTGAAGAGCTGCCAGGCACATTTTAGCTAGTTTTACTTGTAAGTGGGGTTGGAAATGCTTTTCGGGCTCAGTACTGGGCTCAAACATGCAGCCCTGAGGTCTCTCATGATTGCAGGTGGTTAAATAGAAATTTGCTGCTCAGCTGACCCGGCAGGACCAAATATATGCCAAAAATGTAAGCAGAATGAGCTTTTCAGTGAATAGCAGCCAGGCACATTTTAGCTAGTTTTACTTGTAAGTGGGGTTGGAAACACTTTTCAGGCTCAGTACTGCACTCAAAACATGCAGCCCTAAGGTCTCTCATGATAGCAGGTGGTTAAGTAGAAATTTGCCACTTGGCTGACCCAGCAGGAGCAAACGTATGCCAAAAATGTACACAGAATGAGCTTTTCAGTGAATAGCAGCCAGGCACATTTTAGCTAGTTTTACTTGTAAGTGGGGTTGGAAACGCTTTTCAGGATCAGTACTGGGCTCAAAACATGCAGCTCTGAGGTCTCTCCTGATAGGAGGTAGTTAAGTAGAACTTCGCTGCTCAGCTGACCCGGCAGGAGCAAATGTATGCCAAAAATGTACGCAGAATGAGCTTTTCAGTGACTAGCAGCCAGGCACATTTTAGCTCGTTTTACTTGTAAGTGGGGTTGGAAACGCTTTTCAGGATCAGTACTGGGCTCAAAACATGCAGCCCTGAGGTCTCTCATGATAGCAGGTGGTTAAATAGAAATTCGCTGCTCAGCTGACCCGGCAGGAGCAAATGTATGCCAAAAATGTATGCAGAATGAGCTTTTCAGTGAAGAGCAGCCAGGCACATTTTAGCTAGTTTTACTTGTAAGCGGGGTTGGAAACACTTTTCAGGTTCAGTACTGGGCTCAAAACATGCAGCCCTGAGGTCTCTCATGATAGCAGGTGGTTAAATAGAAATTCGCTGCTCAGCTGACCCGGCAGGAGCAAACGTATGCCAAAAATGTAAGCAGAATGAGCTTTTCAGTGAATAGCAGCCAGGCATATTTTAGCTAGTTTTACTTGTAAGTGGGGTTGGAAATGCTTTTCAGGCTCAGTACTGGGCTCAAAAGATGCAGCTCTGAGGTCTCTCCTGATAGGAGGTAGTTAAGTAGAACTTCGCTGCTCAGCTGACCCGGCAGGAGCAAATGTATGCCAAAAATGTACACAGAATGAGCTTTTCACTAAAGAGCAGCCAGGCACATTCTAGCAAGTTTTACTTGTAAGTGGGGTTGGAAACGCTTTTCAGGCTCAGTACTGCGCTCAAAAGATGCAGCCCTGAGGTCTCTCATGATAGCAGGTGGTTAAATAGAAATTCGCTGCTCAGCTGACCCGGCAGGAGCAAACGTATGCCAAAAATGTACGCAGAATGAGCTTTTCAGTGAAGAGCAGCCAGGCACATTTTAGCTAGTTTTACTTGTAAGAGGGGTTGGAAACGCTTTTCAGGTTCAGTACTGGGCTCAAAACATGCAGCCCTGAGGTCTCTCATGATAGCAGGTGGTTAAATAGGAATTCGCTGCTCAGCTGACCCGGTAGGAGCAAACGTATGCCAAAAATGTACGCAGAATGAGCTTTTCAGTGAAGAGCAGCCAGGCACATTTTAGCTAGTTTTACTTGTAAGTGGGGTTGGAAATGCTTTTCAGGCTCAGTACTGGGCTCAAAAGATGCAGCTCTGAGATCTCTCCTGATAGGAGGTAGTTAAGTAGAATTTCGCTGCTCAGCTGACCCGGCAGGAGCAAATGTATGCCAAAAATGTATGCAGAATGAGCTTTTCAGTGAAGAGCAGCCAGGCACATTCTAGCAAGTTTTACTTGTATGGGGTTGGAAACGCTGTTCAGGCTCAGTACTGCGCTCAAAAGATGCAGCCCTGAGGTCTCTCATGATAGCAGGTGGTTAAAAGAAATTTGCCATTTGGCTGACCCAGCAGGAGCAAATGTATGCCAAAAATGTACACAGAATGAGCTGTTCAGTGAATAGCAGCCAGGCGCATTTTAGCTAGTTTTACTTGTAAGTGGGGTTGGAAACGCTTTTCAGGATCAGTACTGGGCTCAAAACATGCAGCCCTGAGGTCTCTCATGATAGCAGGTGGTTAAATAGAAATTCGCTGCTCAGCTGACCCGGTAGGAGCAAACGTATGCCAAAAATGTACGCAGAATGAGCTTTTCAGTGACTAGCAGCCAGGCACATTTTAGCTCGTTTTACTTGTAAGTGGGGTTAGAAACGCTTTTCAGGCTCAGTACTGCGCTCAAAACATGCAGCCCTGAGGTCTCTCATGATAGCAGGTGGTTAAATAGAAATTCGCTGCTCAGCTGACCCGGCCGGAGCAAACATGCCAAAAATGTACGCAGAATGAGCTTTTCAGTGAATAGCAGCCAGGCACATTCTAGCTAGTTTTACTTGTAAGCGGGGTTGGAAACGCTTTTCAGGATCAGTACTGGGCTCAAAACATGCAGCCCTGAGGTCTCTCATGATAGCAGGTGGTTAAATAGAAATTCGCTGCTCAGCTGACCCGGCAGGAGCAAATGTATGCCAAAAATGTATGCAGAATGAGCTTTTCAGTGAAGAGCAGCCAGGCACATTTTAGCTAGTTTTACTTGTAAGAGGGGTTGGAAACACTTTTCAGGTTCAGTACTGGGCTCAAAACATGCAGCCCTGAGGTCTCCCATGATAGCAGGTGGTTAAATAGAAATTCGCTGCTCAGCTGACCCGGCAGGAGCAAACGTATGCCAAAAATGTAAGCAGAATGAGCTTTTCAGTGAATAGCAGCCAGGCACATTTTAGCTAGTTTTACTTGTAAGTGGGGTTGGAAATGCTTTTCAGGCTCAGTACTGGGCTCAAAAGATGCAGCTCTGAGGTCTCTCCTGATAGGAGGTAGTTAATTAGAACTTCGCTGCTCAGCTGACCCGGCAGGAGCAAATGTATGCCAAAAATGTACGCAGAATGAGCTTTTCACTAAAGAGCAGCCAGGCACATTCTAGCAAGTTTTACTTGTAAGTGGGGTTGGAAACGCTTTTCAGGCTCAGTACTGCGCTCAAAAGATGCAGCCCTGAGGTCTCTCATGATAGCAGGTGGTTAAATAGAAATTCGCTGCTCAGCTGACCCGGCAGGAGCAAACGTATGCCAAAAATTTACGCAGAATGAGCTTTTCAGTGAAGAGCAGCCAGGCACAATTTAGCTAGTTTTACTTGTAAGTGGGGTTGGAAATGCTTTTCAGGCTCAGTACTGGGCTCAAAAGATGCAGCCCTGACGTCTCTCATGATGATAGCAGGTGGTTAAGTAGAAATTTGCCACTTGGCTGACCCAGCAGGAGCAAATGTATGCCAAAAATGTACACAGAATGAGCTTTTCAGTGAATAGCAGCCAGGCACATTTTAGCTAGTTTTACTTGTAAGTGTGGTTGGAAACGCTTTTCAGGATCATTACTGGGCTCAAAACATGCAGCCCTGAGGTCTCTCATGATAGCAGGTGGTTAAATAGAAATTCGCTGCTCAGCTGACCCGGCAGGAGCAAACGTATGCCAAAAATGTATGCAGAATGAGCTTTTCAGTGAAGAGCTGCCAGGCACATTTTAGCTAGTTTTACTTGTAAGTGGGGTTGGAAATGCTTTTCGGGCTCAGTACTGGGGTCAAACATGCAGCCCTGAGGTCTCTCATGATTGCAGGTGGTTAAATAGAAATTTGCTGCTCAGCTGACCCGGCAGGACCAAATATATGCCAAAAATGTACGCAGAATGAGCTTTTCAGTGAATAGCAGCCAGGCACATTTTAGCTAGTTTTACTTGTAAGTGTGGTTGGAAACGCTTTTCAGGATCATTACTGGGCTCAAAACATGCAGCCCTGAGGTCTCTCATGATAGCAGGTGGTTAAATAGAAATTCGCTGCTCAGCTGACCCGGCAGGAGCAAACGTATGCCAAAAATGTATGCAGAATGAGCTTTTCAGTGAAGAGCTGCCAGGCACATTTTAGCTAGTTTTACTTGTAAGTGGGGTTGGAAATGCTTTTCGGGCTCAGTACTGGGCTCAAACATGCAGCCCTGAGGTCTCTCATGATTGCAGGTGGTTAAATAGAAATTTGCTGCTCAGCTGACCCGGCAGGACCAAATATATGCCAAAAATGTACGCAGAATGAGCTTTTCAGTGAATAGCAGCCAGGCACATTTTAGCTAGTTTTACTTGTAAGTGGGGTTGGAAACACTTTTCAGGCTCAGTACTGCACTCAAAACATGCAGCCCTAAGGTCTCTCATGATAGCAGGTGGTTAAGTAGAAATTTGCCACTTGGCTGACCCAGCAGGAGCAAACGTATGCCAAAAATGTACACAGAATGAGCTTTTCAGTGAATAGCAGCCAGGCACATTTTAGCTAGTTTTACTTGTAAGTGGGGTTGGAAACGCTTTTCAGGATCAGTACTGGGCTCAAAACATGCAGCTCTGAGGTCTCTCCTGATAGGAGGTAGTTAAGTAGAACTTCGCTGCTCAGCTGACCCGGCAGGAGCAAATGTATGCCAAAAATGTACGAAGAATGAGCTTTTCAGTGACTTGCAGCCAGGCACATTTTAGCTCGCTTTACTTGTAAGTGGGGTTGGAAACGCTTTTCAGGATCAGTACTGGGCTCAAAACATGCAGCCCTGAGGTCTCTCATGATAGCAGGTGGTTAAATAGAAATTCGCTGCTCAGCTGACCCGGCAGGAGCAAATGTATGCCAAAAATGTATGCAGAATGAGCTTTTCAGTGAAGAGCAGCCAGGCACATTTTAGCTAGTTTTACTTGTAAGAGGGGTTGGAAACACTTTTCAGGTTCAGTACTGGGCTCAAAACATGCAGCCCTGAGGTCTCCCATGATAGCAGGTGGTTAAATAGAAATTCGCTGCTCAGCTGACCCGGCAGGAGCAAACGTATGCCAAAAATGTAAGCAGAATGAGCTTTTCAGTGAATAGCAGCCAGGCACATTTTAGCTAGTTTTACTTGTAAGTGGGGTTGGAAATGCTTTTCAGGCTCAGTACTGGGCTCAAAAGATGCAGCTCTGAGGTCTCTCCTGATAGGAGGTAGTTAAGTAGAACTTAGCTGCTCAGCTGACCCGGCAGGAGCAAATGTATGCCAAAAATGTACGCAGAATGAGCTTTTCACTAAAGAGCAGCCAGGCACATTCTAGCAAGTTTTACTTGTAAGTGGGGTTGGAAACGCTTTTCAGGCTCAGTACTGCGCTCAAAAGATGCAGCCCTGAGGTCTCTCATGATAGCAGGTGGTTAAATAGAAATTCGCTGCTCAGCTGACCCGGCAGGAGCAAACGTATGCCAAAAATGTACGCAGAATGAGCTTTTCAGTGAAGAGCAGCCAGGCACAATTTAGCTAGTTTTACTTGTAAGAGGGGTTGGAAACGCTTTTCAGGTTCAGTACTGGGCTCAAAACATGCAGCCCTGAGGTCTCTCATGATAGCAGGTGGTTAAATAGAAATTCGCTGCTCAGCTGACCCGGTAGGAGCAAACGTATGCCAAAAATGTACGCAGAATGAGCTTTTCAGTGACTAGCAGCCAGGCACATTTTAGCTCGTTTTACTTGTAAGTGGGGTTGGAAACGCTTTTCAGGCTCAGTACTGCGCTCAAAAGATGCAGCCCTGAGGTCTCTCATGATAGCAGGTGGTTAAATAGAAATTCGCTGCTCAGCTGACCCGGCAGGAGCAAACGTATGCCAAAAATGTACGCAGAATGAGCTTTTCAGTGAAGAGCAGCCAGGCCCATTTTAGCTAGTTTTACTTGTAAGAGGGGTTGGAAACGCTTTTCAGGTTCAGTACTGGGCTCAAAACATGCAGCCCTGAGGTCTCTCATGATAGCAGGTGGTTAAATAGAAATTCGCTGCTCAGCTGACCCGGTAGGAGCAAACGTATGCCAAAAATGTACGCAGAATGAGCTTTTCAGTGACTAGCAGCCAGGCACATTTTAGCTCGTTTTACTTGTAAGTGGGGTTAGAAACGCTTTTCAGGCTCAGTACTGCGCTCAAAACATGCAGCCCTGAGGTCTCTCATGATAGCAGGTGGTTAAATAGAAATTCGCTGCTCAGCTGACCCGGCCGGAGCAAACATGCCAAAAATGTACGCAGAATGAGCTTTTCAGTGAATAGCAGCCAGGCACATTCTAGCTAGTTTTACTTGTAAGCGGGTTTGGAAACGCTTTTCAGGCTCAGTACTGGGCTAAAAACATGCAGCCCTGAGGTCTCTCATGATAGCAGGTGGTTAAATAGGAATTCGCTGCTCAGCTGACCCGGTAGGAGCAAACGTATGCCAAAAATGTACGCAGAATGAGCTTTTCAGTGAAGAGCAGCCAGGCACATTTTAGCTAGTTTTACTTGTAAGTGGGGTTGGAAATGCTTTTCAGGCTCAGTACTGGGCTCAAAAGATGCAGCCCTGACGTCTCTCATGATGATAGCAGGTGGTTAAGTAGAAATTTGCCACTTGGCTGACCCAGCAGGAGCAAATGTATGCCAAAAATGTACACAGAATGAGCTTTTCAGTGAATAGCAGCCAGGCACATTTTAGCTAGTTTTACTTGTAAGTGTGGTTGGAAACGCTTTTCAGGATCATTACTGGGCTCAAAACATGCAGCCCTGAGGTCTCTCATGATAGCAGGTGGTTAAATAGAAATTCGCTGCTCAGCTGACCCGGCAGGAGCAAACGTATGCCAAAAATGTATGCAGAATGAGCTTTTCAGTGAAGAGCTGCCAGGCACATTTTAGCTAGTTTTACTTGTAAGTGGGGTTGGAAATGCTTTTCGGGCTCAGTACTGGGGTCAAACATGCAGCCCTGAGGTCTCTCATGATTGCAGGTGGTTAAATAGAAATTTGCTGCTCAGCTGACCCGGCAGGACCAAATATATGCCAAAAATGTACGCAGAATGAGCTTTTCAGTGAATAGCAGCCAGGCACATTTTAGCTAGTTTTACTTGTAAGTGGGGTTGGAAACACTTTTCAGGCTCAGTACTGCACTCAAAACATGCAGCCCTAAGGTCTCTCATGATAGCAGGTGGTTAAGTAGAAATTTGCCACTTGGCTGACCCAGCAGGAGCAAACGTATGCCAAAAATGTACACAGAATGAGCTTTTCAGTGAATAGCAGCCAGGCACATTTTAGCTAGTTTTACTTGTAAGTGGGGTTGGAAACGCTTTTCAGGATCAGTACTGGGCTCAAAACATGCAGCTCTGAGGTCTCTCCTGATAGGAGGTAGTTAAGTAGAACTTCGCTGCTCAGCTGACCCGGCAGGAGCAAATGTATGCCAAAAATGTACGCAGAATGAGCTTTTCAGTGACTAGCAGCCAGGCACATTTTAGCTCGTTTTACTTGTAAGTGGGGTTGGAAACGCTTTTCAGGATCAGTACTGGGCTCAAAACATGCAGCCCTGAGGTCTCTCATGATAGCAGGTGGTTAAATAGAAATTCGCTGCTCAGCTGACCCAGCAGGAGCAAATGTATGCCAAAAATGTATGCAGAATGAGCTTTTCAGTGAAGAGCAGCCAGGCACATTTTAGCTAGTTTTACTTGTAAGAGGGGTTGGAAACACTTTTCAGGTTCAGTACTGGGCTCAAAACATGCAGCCCTGAGGTCTCCCATGATAGCAGGTGGTTAAATAGAAATTCGCTGCTCAGCTGACCCGGCAGGAGCAAACGTATGCCAAAAATGTAAGCAGAATGAGCTTTTCAGTGAATAGCAGCCAGGCACATTTTAGCTAGTTTTACTTGTAAGTGGGGTTGGAAATGCTTTTCAGGCTCAGTACTGGGCTCAAAAGATGCAGCTCTATGGTCTCTCCTGATAGGAGGTAGTTAAGTAGATCTTCGCTGCTCAGCTGACCCGGCAGGAGCAAATGTATGCCAAAAATGTACGCAGAATGAGCTTTTCACTAAAGAGCAGCCAGGCACATTCTAGCAAGTTTTACTTGTAAGTGGGGTTGGAAACGCTTTTCAGGCTCAGTACTGCGCTCAAAAGATGCAGCCCTGAGGTCTCTCATGATAGCAGGTGGTTAAATAGAAATTCGCTGCTCAGCTGACCCGGCAGGAGCAAACGTATGCCAAAAATGTACGCAGAATGAGCTTTTCAGTGAAGAGCAGCCAGGCACATTTTAGCTAGTTTTACTTGTAAGAGGGGTTGGAAACGCTTTTCAGGTTCAGTACTGGGCTCAAAACATGCAGCCCTGAGGTCTCTCATGATAGCAGGTGGTTAAATAGAAATTCGCTGCTCAGCTGACCCGGTAGGAGCAAACGTATGCCAAAAATGTACGCAGAATGAGCTTTTCAGTGACTAGCAGCCAGGCACATTTTAGCTCGTTTTACTTGTAAGTGGGGTTAGAAACGCTTTTCAGGCTCAGTACTGCGCTCAAAACATGCAGCCCTGAGGTCTCTCATGATAGCAGGTGGTTAAATAGAAATTCGCTGCTCAGCTGACCCGGCCGGAGCAAACATGCCAAAAATGTACGCAGAATGAGCTTTTCAGTGAATAAGCCAGGCACATTCTAGCTAGTTTTACTTGTAAGCGGGTTTGGAAACGCTTTTCAGGCTCAGTACTGGGCTAAAAACATGCAGCCCTGAGGTCTCTCATGATAGCAGGTGGTTAAATAGGAATTCGCTGCTCAGCTGACCCGGTAGGAGCAAACGTATGCCAAAAATGTACGCAGAATGAGCTTTTCAGTGAAGAGCAGCCAGGCACATTTTAGCTAGTTTTACTTGTAAGTGGGGTTGGAAATGCTTTTCAGGCTCAGTACTGGGCTCAAAAGATGCAGCTCTGAGATCTCTCCTGATAGGAGGTAGTTAAGTAGAACTTCGCTGCTCAGCTGACCCGGCAGGAGCAAATGTATGCCAAAAATGTACACAGAATGAGCTTTTCAGTGAATAGCAGCCAGGCGCATTTTAGCTAGTTTTACTTGTAAGTGGGGTTGGAAACGCTTTTCAGGATCAGTACTGGCCTCAAAACATGCAGCCCTGAGGTCTCTCATGATAGCAGGTGGTTAAATAGAAATTCGCTGCTCAGCTGACCCGGTAGGAGCAGACGTATGCCAAAAATGTACGCAGAATGAGCTTTTCAGTGACTAGTAGCCAGGCACATTTTAGCTCGTTTTACTTGTAAGTGGGGTTAGAAACGCTTTTCAGGCTCAGTACTGCGCTCAAAACATGCAGCCCTGAGGTCTCTCATGATAGCAGGTGGTTAAATAGAAATTCGCTGCTCAGCTGACCCGGCAGGAGCAAACGTATGCCAAAAATGTAAGCAGAATGAGCTTTTCAGTGAATAGCAGCCAGGCACATTTTAGCTAGTTTTACTTGTAAGTGGGGTTGGAAATGCTTTTCAGGCTCAGTACTGGGCTCAAAAGATGCAGCTCTGAGGTCTCTCCCGATAGGAGGTAGTTAAGTAGAACTTCGCTGCTCAGCTGACCCGGCAGGAGCAAATGTATGCCAAAAATGTACGCAGAATGAGCTTTTCACTAAAGAGCAGCCAGGCACATTCTAGCAAGTTTTACTTGTAAGTGGGGTTGGAAACGCTTTTCAGGCTCAGTACTGCGCTCAAAAGATGCAGCCCTGAGGTCTCTCATGATAGCAGGTGGTTAAATAGAAATTCGCTGCTCAGCTGACCCGGCAGGAGCAAACGTATGCCAAAAATGTACGCAGAATGAGCTTTTCAGTGAAGAGCAGCCAGGCACATTTTAGCTAGTTTTACTTGTAAGAGGGGTTGGAAACGCTTTTCAGGTTCAGTACTGGGCTCAAAACATGCAGCCCTGAGGTCTCTCATGATAGCAGGTGGTTAAATAGAAATTCGCTGCTCAGCTGACCCGGTAGGAGCAAACGTATGCCAAAAATGTACGCAGAATGAGCTTTTCAGTGACTAGCAGCCAGGCACATTTTAGCTCGTTTTACTTGTAAGTGGGGTTAGAAACGCTTTTCAGGCTCAGTACTGCGCTCAAAACATGCAGCCCTGATGTCTCTCATGATAGCAGGTGGTTAAATAGGAATTCGCTGCTCAGCTGACCCGGTAGGAGCAAACGTATGCCAAAAATGTACGCAGAATGAGCTTTTCAGTGAAGAGCAGCCAGGCACATTTTAGCTAGTTTTACTTGTAAGTGGGGTTGGAAATGCTTTTCAGGCTCAGTACTGGGCTCAAAAGATGCAGCCCTGACGTCTCTCATGATGATAGCAGGTGGTTAAGTAGAAATTTGCCACTTGGCTGACCCAGCAGGAGCAAACGTATGCCAAAAATGTACACAGAATGAGCTTTTCAGTGAATAGCAGCCAGGCACATTTTAGCTAGTTTTACTTGTAAGTGTGGTTGGAAACGCTTTTCAGGATCATTACTGGGCTCAAAACATGCAGCCCTGAGGTCTCTCATGATAGCAGGTGGTTAAATAGAAATTCGCTGCTCAGCTGACCCGGCAGGAGCAAACGTATGCCAAAAATGTATGCAGAATGAGCTTTTCAGTGAAGAGCTTGCCAGGCACATTTTAGCTAGTTTTACTTGTAAGTGGGGTTGGAAATGCTTTTCGGGCTCAGTACTGGGCTCAAACATGCAGCCCTGAGGTCTCTCATGATTGCAGGTGGTTAAATAGAAATTTGCTGCTCAGCTGACCCGGCAGGACCAAATATATGCCAAAAATGTACGCAGAATGAGCTTTTCAGTGAATAGCAGCCAGGCACATTTTAGCTAGTTTTACTTGTAAGTGGGGTTGGAAACACTTTTCAGGCTCAGTACTGCACTCAAAACATGCAG
The DNA here is from genome assembly GCF_964263255.1 of Lissotriton vulgaris. Lineage (NCBI taxonomy): Eukaryota > Metazoa > Chordata > Amphibia > Caudata > Salamandridae > Lissotriton > Lissotriton vulgaris. The sequence continues at coordinate 137,683 of NW_028246008.1, forward strand.
CCCTAAGGTCTCTCATGATAGCAGGTGGTTAAGTAGAAATTTGCCACTTGGCTGACCCAGCAGGAGCAAACGTATGCCAAAAATGTACACAGAATGAGCTTTTCAGTGAATAGCAGCCAGGCACATTTTAGCTAGTTTTACTTGTAAGTGGGGTTGGAAACGCTTTTCAGGATCAGTACTGGGCTCAAAACATGCAGCTCTGAGGTCTCTCCTGATAGGAGGTAGTTAAGTAGAACTTCGCTGCTCAGCTGACCCGGCAGGAGCAAATGTATGCCAAAAATGTACGCAGAATGAGCTTTTCAGTGACTAGCAGCCAGGCACATTTTAGCTCGTTTTACTTGTAAGTGGGGTTGGAAACGCTTTTCAGGATCAGTACTGGGCTCAAAACATGCAGCCCTGAGGTCTCTCGTGATAGCAGGTGGTTAAATAGAAATTCGCTGCTCAGCTGACCCGGCAGGAGCAAATGTATGCCAAAAATGTATGCAGAATGAGCTTTTCAGTGAAGAGCAGCCAGGCACATTTTAGCTAGTTTTACTTGTAAGAAGGGTTGGAAACACTTTTCAGGTTCAGTACTGGGCTCAAAACATGCAGCCCTGAGGTCTCCCATGATAGCAGGTGGTTAAATAGAAATTCGCTGCTCAGCTGACCCGGCAGGAGCAAACGTATGCCAAAAATGTAAGCAGAATGAGCTTTTCAGTGAATAGCAGCCAGGCACATTTTAGCTAGTTTTACTTGTAAGTGGGGTTGGAAATGCTTTTCAGGCTCAGTACTGGGCTCAAAAGATGCAGCTCTGAGGTCTCTCCTGATAGGAGGTAGTTAAGTAGAACTTCGCTGCTCAGCTGACCCGGCAGGAGCAAATGTATGCCAAAAATGTACGCAGAATGAGCTTTTCACTAAAGAGCAGCCAGGCACATTCTAGCAAGTTTTACTTGTAAGTGGGGTTGGAAACGCTTTTCAGGCTCAGTACTGCGCTCAAAAGATGCAGCCCTGAGGTCTCTCATGATAGCAGGTGGTTAAATAGAAATTCGCTGCTCAGCTGACCCGGCAGGAGCAAACGTATGCCAAAAATGTACGCAGAATGAGCTTTTCAGTGAAGAGCAGCCAGGCACATTCTAGCAAGTTTTACTTGTAAGTGGGGTTGGAAACGCTTTTCAGGCTCAGTACTGCGCTCAAAAGATGCAGCCCTGAGGTCTCTCATGATAGCAGGTGGTTAAATAGAAATTCGCTGCTCAGCTGACCCGACAGGAGCAAACGTATGCCAAAAATGTACGCAGAATGAGCTTTTCAGTGAAGAGCAGCCAGGCACATTTTAGCTAGTTTTACTTGTAAGAGGGGTTGGAAACGCTTTTCAGGTTCAGTACTGGGCTCAAAACATGCAGCCCTGAGGTCTCTCATGATAGCAGGTGGTTAAATAGAAATTCGCTGCTCAGCTGACCCGGTAGGAGCAAACGTATGCCAAAAATGTACGCAGAATGAGCTTTTCAGTGACTAGCAGCCAGGCACATTTTAGCTCGTTTTACTTGTAAGTGGGGTTAGAAACGCTTTTCAGGCTCAGTACTGCGCTCAAAACATGCAGCCCTGAGGTCTCTCATGATAGCAGGTGGTTAAATAGAAATTCGCTGCTCAGCTGACCCGGCCGGAGCAAACATGCCAAAAATGTACGCAGAATGAGCTTTTCAGTGAATAGCAGCCAGGCACATTCAAGCTAGTTTTACTTGTAAGCGGGTTTGGAAACGCTTTTCAGGCTCAGTACTGGGCTAAAAACATGCAGCCCTGAGGTCTCTCATGATAGCAGGTGGTTAAATAGGAATTCGCTGCTCAGCTGACCCGGTAGGAGCAAACGTATGCCAAAAATGTACGCAGAATGAGCTTTTCAGTGAAGAGCAGCCAGGCACATTTTAGCTAGTTTTACTTGTAAGTGGGGTTGGAAATGCTTTTCAGGCTCAGTACTGGGCTCAAAAGATGCAGCTCTGAGATCTCTCCTGATAGGAGGTAGTTAAGTAGAACTTCGCTGCTCAGCTGACCCGGCAGGAGCAAATGTATGCCAAAAATGTATGCAGAATGAGCTTTTCAGTGAAGAGCAGCCAGGCACATTCTAGCAAGTTTTACTTGTATGGGGTTGGAAACGCTGTTCAGGCTCAGTACTGCGCTCAAAAGATGCAGCCCTGAGGTCTCTCATGATAGCAGGTGGTTAAAAGAAATTTGCCATTTGGCTGACCCAGCAGGAGCAAATGTATGCCAAAAATGTACACAGAATGAGCTTTTCAGTGAATAGCAGCCAGGCGCATTTTAGCTAGTTTTACTTGTAAGTGGGGTTG